>NW_026558431.1:0-127500 GCF_026930045.1 Uloborus diversus
GTTAAGTGCTATAATAATGCTACTGTAGGTAGCATACTGCTTTATTTTAAATTTCTCTCCCCCATTGATCATCGATTTTTTGCTAAATTACAGAATTTTATGTCAAATAATAACGCTTATTCTAAAATACAGAAAAAGTCGGTTCTTTGTAAAAGATACTGCAATATATAGTTAATAAATGGTTTGAAACAATATGAGGGGTGTTTACAAGCGTCTGAAACAATTGGGTATGCTTATAAAAACATAACTCGTTCCACAACGCGAAATTCCGACTTACGCGAGGTGTCTTGGAACGCATCCCTCGCGTAAGTCTGGACTCGACTGTACTCGAGTAAAATTTTTAAGCTAATGTTAGCTAAAGCTAACGTTTTCTGTTCTTAGTGTCATTTCTGTGCTGTACTTAGAGTTGAAGAATTTATGTAAAGCAAATCTTGGCCATTAACCAACTAGTAAACAATATTATGCTCGCACATATCTAGTTTATATCTGATAACCATATGTATCAGAGATAGAGAACAGTAATTAGGTATGTGGTTTTTTTTGGGGAAAAAAACACAATCCGGCCCTTTTTGCATTCAAAATCGAATTTTTAGAGCATTACTATTCTTTTACGTTTCCAAAAATTTCAAATCGCCTGTTTTTATCCCATTTAATGATAATATAGCTCTTGTCTGTGCTTGGTATTAAATTTCTCACTACTGTCAACAGCATTTTTATTAAGTGGACATTTTAAAGCTATAACTTTTGTAGAAGTGAAACAAAACTTGAATTTCACTAAAATATAGTTAGATAGTAGATTTTACTCTATCATTCAAATCACAAAGTTGTTTCACCGTTTAAGGTAAGTGCAATCGAGTAAAATGCTTAAACTCGTAAGCAAACGTGAAATTAATTAACCAGTACTTGTTGTTGGTTTCTTATGAGCCGAAGTTTATGTTTATACTTTTACTTCTCATGACTTAAGATCAAAACTAATCTAACTAACATTTTTTTTTATCACGGCTGGAAAATTGTATGTTTTTCATTAGTAGCAAAAAATACTTGTATGTATGTGCTAACTTAATTTAAAGATGGATTTTTTGAATAATTTATTTAAATGTGAAATCTATTTGATGCTATGAATATAGATTTAAGTGGACTTGATACCTCTAAAATGAAAAAAAAAGTAGGTTTTGATATTACTTAAAGATATGAATTAATTGCAGAAATTTTATGTTTGTTCTTAATTTTTTCCACTGTAAAATTTTTCCTCACGCACAAATATTTATAAAAATGTTTGTTTTTTTGAAGCAAAACATTTTTTAATTGATAATCTTTATTTTTTTTTGTTAAATGTTAGTAAAAATTGTAAAATATATTTAAAAACCTTGTTGCATAGGTATCAAGTCCCATGAGAACAAACATTTTAAAACTTTATCAATTATGCATTGTTCATTTAATTTAAACTCCCCATATTGAATTTCAAAATCTGTAAGTGAAAGCATCAAAAAAAAAAAAAAAAAGAAAAAAAGAAAAAGAAAAAAAACAAAAAAAGAAAGATAAAAAAAAAAGAAAGAAAAAAAGAAAAAGAAAAAAAGAAAAAAAAACAAAAAAAGAAAGAAAAAAAAACAAAAAAAAAGAAAGAAAAAAACAAAAAAAAAAGAAAAAACAAAAAAAAAAGAAAAAAACAAAAAAAATGAAAAAAAAGAATATATAAAAAAAAATAACCCAAAAAAATGGGTAAAAAAAGAAAAATGAATGAAAAAAAAGAAAAAAAAAACAAAAAAAGGAGAAAAAAAAGGTGCTTTCATTTATAAAACGTACTTGTAACCGTAAAAACTGTATTGGTCTACTGGAACCTTGCTGGTATGGGAGTTATTATTATTGTGAACTTTTAATGGAAATTGTAATCATTAATATTGTATTAGAATGATTTTGAATTACCAATTTTTTTTATCTGTGTCACATGTCTTAAGTAGTACGGAATAATATGAAAATATTATTTCGTTTTCTAGAACACAACTATTTAAAATTCTTTAAAAAAATTTAAATGTTTAATATTGTTGTGCTAACATCAAAGTATAGATTTGATTTTCTTTCTGTTACTTTCTTTCAATGAAATTGCTTGAATTTTATTAATTTAAAGTTCTCTGAAATGGAGAAATAAAAATTTTATGGCACATGGGTTGGTTCCAGACACAGGGGTTGAATACTGGATTAATGTTTTTCAACATGAAATCTTTAATTCGTGGAGCCATCATTAATCTTTTATCGAAATATTTTATCGCAAAAAAAGCATTTAAAAGTAATTTAGTATTTTTTCTAAAAGAAAAAGTATAGAAAATGTCAAACCATATTACTTTTTTGCAGGATCAATTATTTCCTTTAAAAAGCTAATTAATATTTAAATTTAAAGAATTCGCAACTGTCAAACATCTTGTATCTCTTGAACGTGAGCATTTTTAGTGTCCTTGTTCTATCTGTATCTTAAAGGTTTTCACGTTCAAAACTGTAAGAATTTGAACTGTCTGGTCATGGCGAGAATGTATAATTCAAATTTTAATCGTTGCGTTCTGCTTCACTTTGCAAATGTTTGTGGTACTGAAACATAGTAGAAAACGTCATGTTTCACAGCAATGGTCAATACGATTCCAGACCAGAATTCCTGATATAGGAACGTCCACTTTATATCGTGGGTCTATGTACTCAGGAGAAGTGGACCCGCCAATCTGTGATGCAAGCCTCCGGAGTGGCTGAATTTTCAGTGCCTTCCTGCATGTTAAGTGCCAAGGGATCCGAGTCTTACAAGTTTCCCTGCTAGTTCAGAGCCTCTTAAGACTGTATTGTGGAAAAGTCCAGCACCAGAGAGGATACGAGCCCCATCCTCGGGAGATCTGAGCCTCCGGAGAGGCCGGTCTCGTTCCAAACTGTCCTGAGACGCAGTAACAGCTGTGCTCCTCCACAACTACAGCGCAGCTCCCTGACGCCTTGAGGCCATGAGGTTGATGGACTGGTGTTAGTGCACCATATACTCTGCACTACATCTTGGCTCGTGCACGTGAAAGCTGTTTGCGGCTCGACAGTACCTCTCTCAGCCAGGCCATTGGAGTTGTTCCCACTCTTCGCCGTGAATGGTTGATTCTTCACTTGTGCTGGAAGAATGACTCGGATCCCTTTAAATGCTGTGCACATAAATAGACTTCCAGACTCCTGCAGACGTTAATACTGAAAGGTGCTTTAGTACCTTGTTTTCGATAACGTCTTTCAATTGAATTGCAATATAAATAGTGTGTCTTCATCAAATATGTAGCCACGGCCAGTATTTCTGTGTCTTGAAATTGATATTTTCCAATGTCAATGAACAGACTTATTAATTAACTACAAAACTATTTGTAAAAACAATCAACTGATTTTCTTGTAGAACTTTGATATTCTGTTCCTTAATTCATCTTGGAACGTTGCTAAAGACTTTCGAAACGTATTTAAAATTCTGGACAATTACTGTTACTGGGAATACTTTTGTAACTTAGTAGCTCCATGTGTTTTCTTGTTCAATAGACATTTTCAGCTGCTTTTGTAAAATGCACTTTTCTGTCTCTGAAGTACTAATATTTGCACAATGCAATTATTAATTAACGCTTGTAACTGCAAACTAATTGTATCACAGTTTGTATGAACTTTTGCAGAATATTTTGATAATGCTTTTTTACTTATGTATAACAGCAATGCATAATTTAAGTTTGATTTATTTTTGTTTTCTTAAATTTACAAATGCTTAATTTTAAACTTTTATTAAAGTTTTTCCAAATGTTAATTTTGTTAAATTTAAGTCCCTTAAAGGGACAATATAATTAATGATTTTTCTTTACGTTTCATTCTGCGACATTTTTTTCCGGTTTCACTGAATGTAATAACAAGTGTCAATTACCTCAGCAAAGATTAATCAATGAAGTACAATTTTCCAGTTCATAAGCATTTAAGAAACTTAATTTTTTTTCTAATTACAAGTATGTTATTGTAATTGTAATTGTGTCATATTTTCGACACAATTAAAGAGTCATCCTATCAAATATTTTGATATTTCTAATATTACTAACGAATATTTCTAATTAACATTTCTAGTGTTTCTAATTTACGGTTCCGACAAGATACGGACTGACCTTTAGAATTATTTCTTCTCAGTAAGTGATAAAGTGTTTTTTTGACTTGGATTTCATTTGGGTTACTTTCGTGATACTGAAACGAGGGCAGCCCAAATAACGTTTCCATGTCTTATTCATCTTCTGAAGAAGAAAAGAATGTTCTCAAGTTCAGGCTCAATCTTATCGAAGACACATTATCTCTCTATCAAGTCATTGTCAAAATATATGCTTTGACTTTAATACAGTCATTATCATTGTTCTATCTTCTCAATTAGACACTCTATATCAAAACATTACAAGGAGTACTGGTTAATTTTGTTTCGTTTTTGCGTATATGTCTCTTTAAACGGTGAACAAGAATTCGGAGTTATTCATTATAATTCAGTAAAATTGAAAGAAAAACTTAAAAGAGCGTTTTGTGTGTTTTTTTTAAAAGTTTTAAAATTGTCACGAACGTATTTCTTCGTCTTAAATGGGATCAAAACAGCAGTAAAAGTTCATTTAAAATATAACTTTTAAATGAACAACTGGTTATTTTACTTTGTGCCGCGTCATAAAGTTTTGTTCCTGTTCAATTCCTTAAATTTTTGGAACTAATCTTGGTTCTCATAAATAAAAACAAAAGTGAATGCAATGTTTTTGTACATTTTTCGGCATCAGCAAACTATTGGTTTATTCCTTTTTTTTTTACATTAATAGTTTTTTCTACCCTCTTCGATGGTTTTTTGTTCAAAAACAAAACTGCATATTTCTGAAAACGTTAGTACAACAACTGAAGTTTAGTAGCCGGTCATTACCTGGGTAAGAAGGAAATTTTGCGTATTTACTAAAATTTTTGCAGATCTTTTCAACCCTGTTTTTTTTCTTTTCTTTTTTTTTTTTTGAGCTGCTCTTCACTAATTTCCTTAGCTTTTACCATAATGGATTAGAGGAATGAAGAAATTCTCAAATTATTTTATTCATTGACAAAAGCTTCAACGTACCATGTATTAAACCTTGTTTTTAAATTTGAAATATCTGCAATATTATGGTAAATTAACCTCTTTTTCAATTGATACAGCACAGAAATTGACACAAACTTCTACAGAGCTTCAGTAATGGGTGTGCCACTACATCAGAAAGTCGATAAGTTAAAATTACAATCAGAAAAGGGTGCACGAGCTTCACCATGGAGAGTTTTAAGTGGATTTGACTGAGGCGATTGTCATAAAGTAGAACATAATGAATTCCCCTTTCTTCTGAAACTGTTGCCACATTTGCAAATCATACGTTTCTTTTTACATTTTTATGGGGCTTTTCATATTAGTTAATGAGCCGCTTTCTTTATATTTAACGGTTTACATTATACTTCAATGCCCTAACTTAATTATTTTCTGGTTTTATTTTAATGCACCTTCAAGTCTTGTTCAATGGTTTGTTTTACCTCAAAATCAATCATAATTTCTTTTCTGCTCTGTTGGTTTTAGCAAAGTGTGACAAGCAGATAAGATCTTTGTTTTGATTAGCTTGACTAAAATTTGAGACTGAGCCAAGTGTTACACATGGTAGTTCTCCGAAATTAGAGTATTAGAGTAATCAATCGAAAATGTAACTGGAAAGGATATATATATATATTTTGTTAAAACTCTTCAGCGGCAGAAAACAGTTATGCCACGCAGTTGTTCGTTCGTTAACGGAAAGTATTTGGCCATCCTAGCTTCAGCAATCTTTCTTTTCATTTTTCAATTGATCTGCATAATTTTGTGCCAATAAAATCAACAACAGAGGGGAAAATAATTTTACTGCGAGTTAAGAACAACAAAATATCTCTCGCAGTAGAGCTAAAATTTACAACAATTTCACGTACGTAAGTGTTGATAAAGGGATTGAAATGTTAACGATAAATGTAAAGCGGTAGTAAAAAGCGTAAAGAATTTTAACTTTTTTTATACAATTAAATATTTAAAAAAAATTTAAGTTTAAATGATATTTTAGAGAAAAATAATTAATGCCAATCGCTACTATTTGAGCACGCATCCTTTTCTTGCGAGAAATCGTAGGTTGCAACTCGCCAATCATTCTGCCTCCACTTGCTGCAGGAGAACATTTCTTCCTTCTACAAGAAAAAAATTTTACAATCGGTATTGCTCCAGCAACGGTGACTGGAGGTATGAAAATTTTCATGTTGCTTTAAAAATGTTTCTTAGCTCCCATCTTTTGGTTGCTTTCAGAACCAGGAAATCCATTTCAAAAAAGATGTCAGAAAACGTTACTTGCATGATTTTTTTTTTAATTCGCACTTTGACACAAGATATATAAAGATAAACATTAAAATAATAAGACAATCAGACTCTGTGACTTTTACCATTTTGTTGCCAAGATTAACTAAATAATTCTTCTAATTTCATAGATTATATTATTTGTTTCCTGCGAAAAGTGATGTTTTTCAGTCCTTGATTTAAAAAGTAATAAAATAATACGTAAAATAGTTACGTTTGTCCATTTTGTCGCATGAAAAATAAAATCTGGATTTGCAGCAGCGTTGTGCGGATCCAGAGGGCGAGTCATGTTAGTCGTGAGACCCCACCCCCTCCTTAAAGCGTCCAAACATAGCCAAAGCTATATTTGGACTTTCATGTCAAACTATTTCAAGAAAACCCGTCTTAATTTCCAAATATCGCTTTTATGAACCCCCCCCCCCCTTCTTATTTGGGTTCTCATGAGCTGATGATTCTTCCAGCACCAGACGCTATACCCGTCCTTGGCACCAGCACCATTCCAAAGATTTCGTTTTCTTAGCACAGTTAAACTCCTGATCATTTGTAAACCCAACTTTTGAAATTATTTTCTTCGCTTTCAACTTGCATTTTTCTCTGAGCCATTCAGAGTCTCATTTCTTAGGCAACTGTATTACATACCGAAAAGAAAATCTTGAAGATTAACACGTCAAATGCCAAGAAGCATCCACGACTGAGGAACTATAAAATTGACGGAGTATTTATGGATATCTTCATTTTTCAATTCACTTGCCGCAATTGCGCAGAAATAATCTGAGACATACGTTTGAATGTCCCACCTCACTAATACTTAGGAGTTAGTAGGAAGTCAGTACAAAGCATTTTGTTGTAAAAGCAGCAGTTTTTAAAATGTAAGAATAACTGAAATGACAACAAACAATTGAAGCAAGTGATATAAAGGACATTAAGACTTTTTTGCACATTAAAATGCACGCACAAATTAAGGTTGTCTGGTTTTCTCATTTAGAAGCGCGTGGATTGCTTACCGGTCATCCCCGCGTAAAATTTAACTCTGCATTCGAGGAGGCGGGGCGAAGCACCCTCTCATGAAAATCGGACAATATCTTGCTCTAATGTTAATATGTTTGAATAAATGTAGCAATATTAAATCTTTGTGAGCAAATGCTTTTATTCATATTTTCATTTATCAGTTCATTTTTTAGTTTCAAATTCAGATAGTACTATTTATATTGATTATACGCGTTGATTTTGAACTGAGATTTTTGGGACGTGAATAAGGTATAGATTTTTTTTTGTCGTAACTTATGAATGAATAAGAGGAATTACTGTTTTCCCGCACCTCTCGACAATAACAAGTGCAGTAATAAATTGTTGATGATGATGCTGCGTCTACGCAGAATCTAGATCAAATGGTGCTAAAGGCAAAAACCACAGCTCTGGCTATCTCCACAATGCTGCCCTCGTGCAAAAAGTGTATCGATTTTCAGAAGATTAGCTAATATTGCCTTGCTATAAATTTTCATATCTCTAAAATGACCTGTTCTCAACCTCGCTATGGTTTTGTTGATTAAGGTATCCTTATTTGTGTTAGATATCCGATGCCTTATGTCGTATTGATGGTACTCTCAATTAGTAGACGGCATTTGTGGCTGATAGTGTGACCCTCACACTGTACGTTGTTTAGATTTTTAGCGTCTTTCGCTAAATGATCTACAACTTCGTTGCTTGCTTTCTCAACAGTCCCATCGCGCTTCCGGGCTTAGCAAGAGTCCAACGCGTGGATTTACCTGTTTTACATTATTCGCAAAATTCTGATTAAGATCAAGACTCCTTATAAAAAAGGGGCACCAGAGCCTCGAGATTTGACTTCTGCCTGTTGGAGCGCGGGAGGCGATCCCTGATCCGCCAACTGGGGAAGCACTCTCTGCGGGTTGCAGGCATGTCTATGCGGTTTATGTATGTTTAATGTTTTCAAATTTATTTTTGTTTTGCCTTAGCTCATGAATCTCTTAAATATGTAAGTTGGCTATTTCCGGCATTGATATTGTCAAGAATCCATACGGTGAGCTTTTTATAATAAGTTTTCGTAATTAAGAGAAACCCGTTAGTTGTTGATAAAGTTGCCAAACATGTTACTTATTTCAAAGCACTTTATAACTATAATTAATATTTGTATAGAATAATTATATAAGTTAATTATCAATTAATGTTTGACATTTATTAAAGTATTCTTTTCTTGTTTTTTAAATCCTAATGATTTTGTTTTGTTTACTTTAACTAAAATTGTTCGTATGTTAGAAAAAAAGTTTAAAACATTTAAAATATGATTTAAAGGGATACAGAACCCTGAAACCATCAAATTTATAGGGGGAAAAATCCGTTGGAGTTGTGGAAAAAATCAGTCTGTGTGACGTGGTGTTATACCTTTTTGTTGTAATTTTTTAATAACTCTGTACTGAATTAAATTTCTTTTATAAACTAGCTAAAGGTACTCATTTTGCAATTTTTAAGTAAAAATACAGTGATTATTCAGTTGTCCCATTGTGGCCCTACTTAACGTCTCATAGTGGCCCCAATGAAACACTTTTCATCGAATTCATAAAGTCTCATAACTTTTGTTTCCTAACATTAAATGAGCTAAATTTGATGCAATATACTATAATTTGATACCATTAATATAATCAAGTATGTTTCTGTGCTTTGGAACTCGCCAATATACGAAAAAAGAAACATGTGTTTTTTTGTATCATTGTGGTCCACCCTCCCCTATACACATTATGTAGATGAAAATATCAATTTAAAAAATGATGACTTCTCGCGCTACTGAAGTCCTAATACAAAAATCTAGCTTCCGTACTGATTAATAACCATAGAAATTAAAAATGAGGCAACTAAATTAAAATGAAACAGGTTTTCTCTCGCTCGCGAATCAAAAACGCTAAAATAAATGAAATAATACAGGAAAAAAAATATTGAATGAAGTAAAGAACAAGAAAATTAAAATCGGGTTTTCTCGTGGTTGCGAGATAAAAAAAATACTATGAAAAAAAATACTCAAGGAAAAAATGTAAATTAATAAATAAACTTTCTTCCCCTGCTCGCGAAATTATAATTTCAGAATTGAAGTTTCATAAATATAAATTTTCCTTCAAATGAAAAGTGAGCCAGCTTGAATATGGGATAATTCTTTACCCGCGCTCGCGAAATAAAAAATTTTGAAATAAACTTAAACAGAGAAAAAATATTAATTCAATAAAAGAACTTTCTTGTCGCGCTCGCGAAATTAGAATACAAAAATCAAGCTTCCGCACCGTTTAATAGTAACACTGGTCTACAAACAAAAAATACTGAAGAAAAAATTTAAATTAATAAAAGATCTTTCTTGCCCCGATTGCGATTTTATAATTTCAAAATTGAAGTTTCATAAATAAAAATTTTCTTTCAAATGAAAAGTGAGCCAGCTTGAATATGGGATAATTCTTTACCCGCACTCGCGAAATAAAAAATTTTGAAATAAACTTAAACAGAGAAAAAATATTAATTCAATAAAAGAACTTTCTTGTCGCGCTCGCGAAATTATTATACAAAAATCAAGCTTCCGCACCGTTTAATAGTAACACTGGTCTACAAACAAAAAATACTGAAGAAAAAATTTAAATTAATAAAAGATCTTTCTTGCCCCGATTGCAATTTTATAATTTCAAAATCACAGGTTCATTTCTATAAATTTTCCTTCAAATGAAATGCGAGACAGCTTAAATATAAAAACTTTCCAACCGCGCTCACGAAGTAAACATTTTTGAAATAAACTTAAAAATACTGAGAAAAAATACTAATGCAATAAAAGAACTTTTTTTCTCGCGCTCGGGAAATTATAAAACAAAAATCTAGCTTACGTACTGATTAATAATCATAGAAACAAAAAATAAGAAGCCTAAAGGATTTTCTAGCTTTCCCGAAAATGAAACGCTAAAAACAACCAAATAATAAAGGAAGAAATATTGATTGAAATAAAAATTCTGGCAACTAAATTAAAAAGAAAAAGGTTTTCTGGCGTTGGCGAAAGAAAAACTATGAAAAATAAATACTCAAGGAAAAAATATAACTTTGCCAGCGGGGGAAGAAAGTTCTTTTATTAAATTATAATTTCAAAATCGCAGGTTTATTTCTATAAAATTTCCTTCAAATGAAAAGTGAAACAGCTAAAATAAAGGATTATTCTATAACCACGCTCGCGAAATAAACTATTTTGATATCAACGAAAAAAAACAAAAAAAATATTAATTCAGTAAAAGAACTTGATTCTCGCTTTTGCGGAACAAAAACTAAGACGTACACCAAATCCTTCGTTCCTCAGTGGCTCCAAGGCTTCTCAACATTTTTTCCACCCTCGCCTGTCTCATTTTGGCCATGGCTTGCCAATTTTCTCCTTTTAGACAAATCCTTTTCAAGGCAATCAACTCATCTGAGGTTAGGTCGACCCCTTGTTCTAACTCCTGAAGGTTTAGCCAAATAAATTGTTTGTTGACCTTTATCTAATTTTACAACGTGACCTGCGCATTTCAAACGCTTTCGCGAAACCAAACTAAGACGTACACCAAATAGCAAAGTAAAAAATATTATTTTTCTTTTTTTTCACGTTCGCGATATTAAATTTCAATTTCTATCTGCCGTACTGATTCATAATCCTAGAAATTAAAATTGAGACCAAACATTAAAAAGAAAAGAGGGTTTTATCTCGTTCACGAAACAAAACCTATGAAAACAAAAAGAAAAAATCTCAAGGAAAAGAATAGAAGTTCATAAAAGAACTTTCTTTCCCCGCTTGTGCAATTTTAGTTTCAAAATCAGTTTCATTTCTATAAATTTTCCTTCAAATGAAAAGTGAGACTGCTTAAAAATAGGATAATTCTTTAATAACGCTCCCGAAGTAAACAATTTTTAAATCAACTAAAAAAAGCAAAGAAAAATATTAATTCAATTAAAGAACTTTCTTGTCGCACTCGCGAAGATATAATACAAAAATCAAACTTCCGCACGGCTGAATAACACTAGTCTACGAAAAAAAAATACTGAAAAAACAATGTAAATTAATAAAAGATCTTTCTTAATCCCGCTCGCCAATCATAATTTCAAAATCATAGGTTCATTTCTCAAAATTTTCTTTCAAACGAAAAGTGAGGCAGCTTAAATATAAGAACTTGAAAACCGCCATCACGAAGTAAACATATTTGAAATAAACTTTAAAAAATTGAGAAAAAATATTAATTTAATAAAAGAACTTCCTTGTCGCGCTCGCGAGGATATAATACAAAAGTCAAGCTTCCGCACCGCTTAGTAACACTAGTCTACAAAAAAAAAAATTAATAAATAAATAAATAAAAATAAATAAATAAATAAATACTGATCAAATAAAAATATTTTTAAATCAAGCCTATTTTCTATTGTTAAATTCCTTTTTGAAACTAAACCACACTCGCGAAATAAACAATTTTGATATCAACTGAAAAAAAACAAAACAAAAAAAATAATAATTAATAAAAGAACTTGATTCTCGCGTTCGCGGAACAAAAACTAAGACGTAAACCAAATCCTTCCTTCCTCAAAGGCAGGACAGCCCTGGGTAGGCCCAGGCCTTCTCAACATTTTTTTTTCCCCTCGCCTGTCTCTTTTTGGCAATTTTTTTTTCCTTTATGGAAGAAAAATCCTTTTCAAGGCAATCAACCCATCTGAGGTTAGGTCGACCCCTTGTTCTAACTCCTGAAGGTTTAGCCACACTAATTTTGTTGATTTTTCTTTATTTAATTTTACATGGCCTGCACATTTCAATCGCTTTCGCGAAACCAAACTAAGACGTAAACCAAATAACAAAGGGAAAGTTATTTTTTTTTTCTTTTTCACATTCGCGATATTAAAATTCAACTTCTATCTGCCGTACTGATTCATAATCATAGAAATTAAAATTGAGACCAAAAATCAAAAAGAAATGAGGGTTTTCTCTCGTTCACGAAACAAAAACTATGAAAAAAAAAAAAAAAAATCTCATGGAAAAGAATCGAAAGTCCTAAAAGAACTTTCTTCCCCCGCTTGTGCAATTATAGTTTCAAAATCAGTTTCATTTCTATAAATTACTGCTAACATATAGGATAATTCTTTAACTGCGCGCCCGAAGTAAATGATTTTTAAATCAACTAAAAAAAAGCAAAGAAAAAATATTAATTTAGTAAATATTAATTTAATAAAAGAACTTAATTAGCGCGCTCGCGAAATTATAATACAAAAGTCAAGCTTCCGCACCGTTGAATAACACTAGTGAATAAAAATAAATAAATAAATACGGAAGAAAAAATGTAAATAAAAGATCTTTCTTACCCCGGTTGCGAATTTATAATTTCAAAATCACAAATTCATTTCTGTAAATTTTCCTTTAAATGAAAAATGAGACAGATTAAACATGCGAACTGTCCAACCGCGCTCAAGAAGTAAACATTTTTGAAATAAACTTAAAAAAACTAAGAAAAAATATTAATTCAATAAAAGAACTTTATTAACGCGCTCGCGAAGATATGATTCAAAAATCAAGCTTCTCGCGTTCGCGAAATTATAATACCCAAATATAGCTTCAGTACTGATTAATAATCATAGAAATAGTGAGGCAACTGATTTTAAAAGAAAAGTGTTTTCTCACGTTCGCAACGCAAACTACGAATAATAGGGGAGAGTGGGCCACAATGAGACATGGGCCACAACGAGACATTGTGAATTCAAAAGTAAATACAATTCTGACGGCTACCACTATCTAGGAGAAGTAAACATCAAAATCCATCCCAGAAGTTCTAGTTCCATGCTGTTCTACATTTTTGTTCTGTAGGAAAGAATTACTTACTGTTTGGACACACTGAAAATGATTTGGGTGATTTCATGCATGTATTAAAATCTTGAAAAACTTCAACAGTTAAGCTAAGAGTTGTAGTTTATGTTGTTACTCATTGTTTCGTCTTCTATTATTCAACGAATTAACTCATGGTTTGAAGCAAGTCATTTTTTTTGTTTGGGCCACAGTGAGACTTCTCATTATGACACAAGCAACAGTAAGAAAGTGTAGTTCTACTCTATTCTAATTCATATCTACTACTTGTTTTAGTTTACAAAAAAGAAATTTAACAGTAGAAAATAAGCTTGATTTAAAAATATTTATATTTTATCAGTATTTTTTTGTAGACTAGTGGTACTAAACGATGCGAAAGCTTGATTTTTGTATTATATCTTCGCGAGCGTGACAAGTAAGTTCTTTTATTGAATTATTATTTTTTGTTTAGTTACTATTTTTTTTTTCTGTAGACTAGTGTTATTCAGCAGTCTGGAAGCTTGATTTTTGTATTTCGCGAGCGCGTTAAGTTCTTTTATTGAATTAATATTTTTTATTTGTATTTTTATTTATTATATATTTATTTATTTTTCTGTAGACTAGTGTTATTCACCGGTGCGGAAGCTTGATTTTTGTATTATAATTTCGCGAGCGCGTTAATAAAGTTCTTTTAATTAATATTTCTTCTTAGTTTTTTAAGTTTATTTCAAAAATGTTTTTTTCGTGAGCGCGGTTGGAAAGTTTTTTTCATATTTAAGCTGTCTCACCTTTTATTTAAAGGAAAATTTACAAAAATGAATCTGTGATTTTGAAATTATAAATTCGAATCCGGTCTAAGAAAGATCTTTTATTTACACTTTTTCTTCAGTATTTATTATTTTTTTAAATCTATTTATTTATTTTGTTTGCTTGATTTTTGTAATCTAATTTCGCGAGCGCGTTAAGTTCTTTTATTGAATTAATATTTTTTATTTATATTTTTATTTAGTATTTATTTATTTATTTTTCTGTAGACTAGTGTTATTCACCGGTGCGGAAGCTTGATTTTTGTATTATAATTTCGCGAGCGCGTTAATAAATTTCTTTTAATTAATTACTATTTCTTCTCAGTTTTTTAAGTTCATTTCAAAAATGTTTTTTTCGTGAGCGCGGTTGGAAAGTTTTTTTCATATTTAAGCTGTCTCACCTTTTATTTAAAGGAAAATTTACAAAAATGAATCTGTGATTTTGAAATTATTAATTCGAATCCGGCCTAAGAAAGATCTTTTATTTACACTTTTTCTTCAGTATTTATTATTATTATTTTTTTAAATCCATTTATTTCTTTTGTTTGCTTGATTTTTGTATTCTAATTTCGCGAGCGCGTTAAGTTCTTTTATTGAATTAATAATTTTTATTTATATTTTTATTTAGTATATATTTATTTATTTATTTTTCTGTAGACTAGTGTTATTCACCGGTCAGGAAGCTTGATTTTTGTATTATAATTTCGCGAGCGCGTTAATAAAGTTCTTTTAATTACTATTTCTTCTCATTTTTTTAAGTTTATTTCAAAAATGTTTTTTTTCGTGAGCGCGGTTGGAAAGTTTTTTCATATTTAAGCTGTCTCACCTTTCATTTAAAGGAAAATTTACAAAAATGAATCTGTGATTTTGAAATTATTAATTCGAATCCGGCCTAAGAAAGATCTTTTATTTACACTTTTTCTTCAGTATTTATTATTATTTTTTTAAATCTATTTATTTATTTTGTTTGCTTGATTTTTGTAATCTAATTTCGCGAGCGCGTTAAGTTCTTTTATTGAATTAATATTTTTTATTTATATTTTTATTTAGTATATATTTATTTATTTTTCTGTAGACTAGTGTCATTCACCGGTGCGGAAGCTTGATTTTTGTATTATAATTTCGCGAGCGCGTTAATAAAGTTCTTTTAATTAATTAGTACTTCTTCTCAGTTTTTTAAGTTTATTTCAAAATTGTTTTTTTCGTGAGCGCGGTTGCAAAGTTTTTTCATACTTAAGCTGTCTCACCTTTCATTTAAAGGAAAATTTACAAAAATGAATCTGTGATTTTGAAATTATAAATTGGAATCCGGCCTAAGAAAGATCCTTTATTTACACTTTTTCTTCAGTATTTATTATTATTATTATTTTAAATCTATTTATTTATTTTGTTAGCTTGATTTTTTATTCTAATTTCGCGAGCGCGTTAAGTTCTTTTATTGTATTAATATTTTTTATTTTTATTTTTTATTTAGTATATATATATATATATATATATATATATATATATTTATTTATTTATTTTTATCTAGACCAGTGTTACTCACCGGTCCGGAAGCTTGATTTTTGTATTATAATTTCTTTTATTAAATTAATATTTCTTCTCAGTTTAAGTTTGTTTCAAAATCTTTTCTTCGCGAGTGCGGTTGGAAAGTTTTCTCATATTTAAGCTGTTTCAATTTTCATTTAAAGGAAAATTTACAGAAATGAATCTGATTTTTAAATTATAAATTCGAATCCGGACTAAGAAAGATCTTTTATTTACATTTTTCTTCAGTATTTATTATTATTTTTACAAAAAATTATATGATTTTTGTATTCTAATTTCTTGTGCGCGTTAATAAAGTTCTTTCTTTGAATTAATATTTCCCCTTCGTTTTTTAGTTTATATCAAAATTGTTTATTTACGAGAACGGTGTGAAGAATTATTCTTTATTTTAGATGTTTCACTTTTCATTTGAAGGAAAATTTATATTTATGAACCTTTTGATTTTGAAATTATAATTTCGCGAGCGGGGGTAGAAAGTTCTTTTATTACTTTTATTATATTTTTTCCTTGAGCTATTTTTATTTTTGTTTTCATAGTTTTTGTTTCGCGAACGATAGAAAAATCTCTTTTCTGTTTAATTTTTTCTTTCATTTTCAATTTTTAGGATTAAAAACCAGTACGGCAGATAAAAGTTGACTTTTAATATCGCGAACACAAAATAAGTTTTTTTTTTTAAATTAATATTTTTTCCTCTGCTATTTGGTGTACGTTTTAGTTTTTATTTCGCGACGGCGAGAAAACCCAATTTTAATTTAATTTTTCATTCTTTATTTCAATCAAATTTTTTTTCCCTTTATTTGATTTCAACGTTTTTGTTTCGCGAACATGAGAAAAATTCCGTTTTAACTTAGTTGCTGCAATTTCATATAAATGATTATTAATCAGTACGGAAGCTAAATTTTTGTATTATAATTTCGTAAATGCGAGAACAAAGTCATCATTTCTTTTAACTGAAATTTTCTTCCCCCATTATTTGTAAGGAGGGTGGACCACAATTGAGACTTTGCAAATTCAAAAATAAATACAATTCTGACAGCTACCACCACCTAGAAGGAGTAAACGTAACCAAAATGCATCCCAGAATTTCTAGTTCCATGTTGTTCTATGTTTTTGTTTTGTAGAAAAAAATTAGTTACTGTTTGGACACTCCGAAAATGATTTGGAAAATTTCATTCATCCATCATGATCTTGAAAAACTTCAACAGTTAAGGTAAGTGTTGTAGTTTATTTTGTTACTGGCTCTTTAATCTTCTACCATTCAGCTACGTTACTTTTAACACATGGTTTATTTTAATGATATGAAGCAAAAATCTTTATTTTGTGTGGGCTACAATGAGACGTCTCTTTGTGGCCCAAGCAGCAGTAAGCAAGTGTAGAATACTTATCTACTTCTTGTTTTAGTTTACAAAAACGAAATTTAATAATAGAAAATAGGCTTGATTTAAAAATATTTATATTTTAACCAATTATTACAAGTTAATTTTTATTTTACTACACAGCTTTATACAAAACAAAACTAGAAACCGGTTCGTAGTTTATCAAGTTGCCAAACTTGATACTTTTTTTAAAGCATTTATGTAATTATTTTACAAATATTAATTATAATTATAAAGTTAGTAAAAGAAAGAATCAATTATTGGTTGGCATTTATTCTTTTTTGAATCCTAATGTTTTTCTTTTCTTTTTTTGCTCACTGTAATTAAAATTGTTTCGTATGTAAGAATAAAACAGTTTTAAAAATTAAAAATATGCTTTAAGGGGGCACAGAACCTCGAAACCATCAAATTTATGGGAAAAAAAACTGTCGAATTGTGGAAAAAATTAGTCTGTGCGACTTGGTGTTGTAATTTTTAATAATTCTGAACTGAATTTATTAAAGAAAGTTAACTAGCTAAAGGTGCATATTTTACAAACTTTGAGTAAAAATACATTAATTATTCAGCTGACCCATTGTGGCCCTATTTAACGTCTCATAGTGGCCCATCATTAGGCCACAATGTGACACTTCTCATCGAATTTATAAAAAACTCATAACTTTTTTTCCTAACATTAAATGGACTAAATTTGATGCAATATACTATAATTTGATACCTTTAATACAATCAAGTATGTTTCTGTGCTTTTGAACTCACTAATATACGAAAAATGAAAAATATGTTTTTGTCTCATTGCGGTCCATCCTCCCGTACAAGTAATGGAGGAAGGAAATATCAATTTAAAAAATAATAATTTTGTTCTTGCGCTCGAGAAGTCATAATACCAAAATCTAGCTGCTGTACTGATTAATAATCATATCAAAAATGAGTCAATTAAATGAAAATGAAACAGGTTTTCTCGCGTTCGCGAATCAAAAACGCTAAAATAAATGAAATAATAAAGGAAAAAAATATTGAATGAAATAAAGGATAAGACAACAAAATTAAAATTGGGTTTTCTCGCGACCGCGAGATAAAAAAACCCATGAAAACAAAAAAATACTAAAGGAAAAAATAAAAATTAATAAATGAACTTTTCCCCCGCTTGCGAAATTATAATTTCAAAATCAAAGGTTCATAAATATAAATTTTCCTGCAAATCAAAAGTGAGCCTGCTAAAATATAGGATAACCGCGCTCGTGAAATAAACCATTTTGAAATCAACTTAGAAAAACTGAGAAAAAATATTAATTCAGTAAAAGAACTTTATTAACGCGCTCGAGAAATTAGAATACAAAAATCAAGCTTCCGCACCGTTGAATAACACTAGTCTGCAAGAAAAAAAGTACTGTAGATAAAATGTAAATTAATAAAAGATCTTTCTTACCCTGCTTGCGAATTTATAATTTCAAAATCGCAGGTTCATTTCTATAAATTTTCCTTCAAACGAAAAGTGAGACAGCTTAAAAATGAGAACTTTCCAACCGCGCTCACGAAGTAAACAATTTTTAAATCAACTAAAAAAAAGCAAAGAAATATATTAATTCAATAAAATAACTTAATTCTCCCGTTCGCGAAATTATAACACCAAAATCTAGCTTTAATACTGATTAATAATCATAGAAATAAAAAGGGAGGCAACTAATTTTAAAAGAAAAGAGTTTTCTCACGTTCGCGAAATAAATTAAGAATAATAGAGGAGGGTGGGCCACAATGAGACATGGGCCACAACGAGACATTGTGAATTCAAAAGTAAATACAATTCTGACAGCTACCACCATCTAGGAAGAGTAAACATAATCAAAATCCATCCCAGAATTTCTAGTTCCATGCTGTTCTATGTTTTTGTTTTGTAGAAAAATATTAGTTACTGTGTGGACACACTGAAAGTGATTTCGATAATTTCATGCGTCTATCATAATCGTGAAAAATTTCAACAGTTTAGGTAAGTGTTGTAGTTTATGGTTTTGCGTACTCTTTAATCTTCTATTATTCAGCTATAACTCATGGTTTATTTTAATGATATGAAGCAAAAATCTTTTTTGTTTGGGCCATAATGAGCCGTCTCATTGTCGCCCAAGCAGTAGTAAGCAAAGGCATAATACTTATCTACTTCTTGTCTTAGTTTGCAGAATATGAAGTTAACAAAAAAAAAAAAAAAAAGGGCTCGATTTAGAAACATTTATATTTTAACTAATTATTACAAGTGAACTTTTTATTTTACTATATAACTTTATACAAAACAAAACTAGAAACCGGTTAGTTGTTGATAAGGTTGCCAAACATGGTACTTATTCAAAGCACTTTATAACTGTAATATTTGTATAGAATAATTATATAAGTTAATTATCAATTAATGTTTGACATTTATTGATGTATTCTTTTCTTGTTTCTTAAATAATGGTTTTGTTTTGTTTACTGTAACTAAAATTGTTTCGTATGTAAGAAAAAAAGTTTTAAACATTTAAAATATGATTCAAGGGATACAGAACCTTGAAACCATCAAATTTATGGGGGAATAAATCCGTTGGCGTTGTGGAAAAAATCAGTCTGTGTCACGTGGTGTTATAACTTTTGTTGTAATTTTTTAATAACTCCGTATTGAATTAAATTTCTTTAATAAACTAGCTAAAGGTACTCATTTTGCAATTTTGAAGTAAAAATACAGTGATTATTCAGTTGTCCCATTGTGGCCCTACTTAACGTCTCATAGTGGCCCCAATGAAACACTTTTCATCGAATTCATAAAGCCTCATAACTTTTTTTTCCTGACATTAAATGAGCTAAATTTGATGCAATATACTATAATTTCATATCATTAATATAATCAAGTATGTTTCTGTGCTTTAGAACTCGCCAATATACGAAAAAAGAAACATGTGTTTTTTTGTATCATTGTGGTCCACCCTCCCCTACACATAATATAGAAGAAAATATCAATTTAAAAAATAATGACTTAGTTCTCGCGCTAGTGAAGTCCTAATAAAAAAATCTAGCTTTCGAACTGATTAATAATCATAGAAATTAAAAATGAGGCAACTAAATTAAAATGAAGCAGGTTTTCTCGCGCTAGAGAATCAAAAACGCTAAAATAAATGAAATAATACAGGAAAAAAAAATATTGAATGAAGTAAAGAACAAGAAAATTAAAATCGGGTTTTCTCGTGGTTGCGAGATAAAAAAAATACTATGGAAAAAAATACTCAAGGAAAAAATGTAAATTAATAAATAAACTTTCTTCCCCTGCTCGCGAAATTATAATTTCAGAATTGAAGTTTCATAAATATAAATTTTCCTTCAAATGAAAAGTGAGCCAGCTTGAATATGGGATAATTCTTTACCCGCGCTCGCGAAATAAAAAATTTTGAAATAAACTTCAACAGAAAAAAAATATTAATTCAATAAAAGAACTTTCTTGTCGCGCTCGCGAAATTATTATACAAAAATCAAGCTTCCGCACCGTTTAATAGTAACACTGGTCTACAAACAAAAAATACTGAAGAAAAAATTTAAATTAATAAAAGATCTTTCTTGCCCCGATTGCAATTTTATAATTTCAAAATTGAAGTTTCATAAATAAAAATTTTCCTTCAAATGAAATGCGAGACAGCTTAAATATGAAAACTTTCCATCCGCGCTCACGAAGTAAACATTTTTGAAATAAACTTAAAAATACTGAGAAAAAATACTAATGCAAAAAAAAGAACTTTTTTCTCGCGTTCTCGAAATTATAATACAAAAATATAGCTTACGTACTGATTAATAATCATAGAAATAAAAAATTAGAAGCCTAAAGGATTTTCTCGCTTTCCCGAAAATGAAACGCTAAAAACAACCAAATAATAAAGGAAGAAATATTGATTGAAATAAAAATTCTGGCAACTAAATTAAAAAGAAAAAGGTTTTCTCGCGTTTTCGAAAAAAAAAAAAAAAACTATGAAAAAAAAAATACTCAAGGAAAAAATATAACTTCGCCTGCGGGGAAGAAAGTTCTTTTATTAATTTATAATTTCAAAATCGCAGGTTTATTTCTATAAATTTCCCTTCAAATAAAAAGTAATACTGTTAAAATAAAGGATAATTCTTTAATCACACTCGCGAAATAAACAATGTCGATGTCAACTAAAAAAACAAAGAAAAAGTATTAATTCATTAAAAGAACTTTATTCTCGCGTTCGCGGAACGAAAACTAAGACGTACACCAAATCCTTAATTCCTCAGTGGCTCCAGACATTTTTTTTTTCCATCGCCTGTCTCTTTTTGGCCATGGCTTGCCATTTTTTTCCTTCATGGTAGACAAGTTCTTTTCAAGGCAATCAACCCATCTGAGGTTAGGTCAACCCCTTGTTCTAACTCCTGAAGGCTTAGCCAAATAAATTTTGTTTGCTGATCTTAATTTAATTTAACAACGTAACCTGCACATTTCAATCGCTTTCGCGAAACCAAACTAAGACGTACACCAAATAGCAAAGGAAAAAATATTACTTTTTTTTTCACGTTCGTGATATTAAAATTAAACTTCTATCAGCCGTACTGATTAATAATCCTAGAAATTAAAATTGAGACCAAAAATTTAAAATAGGAGGATTTTCTCTCGTTCACGAAACAAAACCTATGAAAACAAAAAGAAAAAAAATCTCATGGAAAAGAATAGAAAGTCATAAAAGAACTTTCTTCCCCCGCCTGTGCAATTATAGTTTCAAAATCAAAGTTTCATTTCTATAAATTTTCCTTCAAATGAAAAGTGAAACTGCTAAAAAATAAGATAATCCTTTTACTACGCTCCCGAAGTATACAATTTTTAAATCAACTAAAAAAAGCAAAGAAAAAGTATTAATTCAATAAAAGAACTTAATTCTCGCGTTCGAGAAGTAATACCCAAATCTAGCTTCAGTACTGATTAATAATCATAGAAATAGTGAGGCAACTAATTTTAAAAGAAAAGGGATTTCTCTGTTCACGCAAAACAAACTATGAATAATAAGAAAGGGTGGGCCACAATGAGACATGGGCCACAACGAAACATTGTGAATTCAAAAGTAAATACAATTCTGACAGCTACCACCATCTAGGAAAAGTAAACATAATCAAAATCCATCTCAGAATTTCTAGTTCCATGCTGTTCTATGTTTTTGTTTTGTAGGAAAGAATTAGTTACAGCTTGGACACACTGAAAATGATTTGGGTAATTTCGAGCATGTATTAAAAACTTCAACAGTTAAGCTAAGAGTTGTAGTTTATGTTGTTACAGATTCTTTCATCTTCTATTATTCAGCTATAACTCATGGTTTATTTTATTGATATGAAGCAAAAATACTTTTTTTTTTTCGCCACAATGAGACATCTTATTGCGACCTAAGCAGTTGTAAGCAAAGGTAGAATACTTATCTACTACTTATTTTAGTTTACAATATTTATATTTTATCAGTATTTTTTTTTTTTTTTTTTGTAGACCAGTGTTATTCAACCGTGCGGAAGCTTGATTTTTGTATCATATCTTAAAGCGCGTTAATAAAGTTCTTTTATTGAGTTTATATTTTTTCTCAGTTTTTTAAGTTTATTTCAAAAATGTTTACTTCGTAAGCGCGGTTTTCAAGTTTTTTTCATATTTAAGCTGTCTCACTTTTCGTTTGAAGGAAAATTTAGCCTGATTTTTGTATCATTTTTTCGCGAGCGCGTTAATAAACTTCTTTTATTGAGTTTAAATTTTTTCTCAGTTTTTTAAGTTTATTTCAAAAATGTTTACTTCGTGAGCGCGGTTTTCAAGTTTTTTTCATATTTAAGCTGTCTCACTTTTCGTTTGAAGGAAAATTTAGCCTGATTTTGTATCATTTCTACGCGAGCCCGTTATAAACTTCTTTTATTGAGTTTATATTTTTTCTCAGTTTATTTCAAAAATGTTTACCTCGTAAGCGCGGTTTTCAAGTTTTTTCATATTTATGCTGTCTCACTTTTCGTTTGAAGGCAAATTTAGCCTGATTTTTGTATCATTTCTTCGCGAGCGCGTTAATAAACTTCTTTTATTGAGTTTATATTTTTTCTCAGTTTATTTCAAAAATGTTTACCTCGTAAGCGCGGTTTTCAAGTTTTTTTCATATTTAAGCTGTCTCACTTTTCGTTTGAAGGAAAATTTAGCTTGATTTTTGTATCATTTCTTCGCGAGCACATTAATAAACTGCTTTTATTGAGTTTATATTTTTTTCTCAGTTTATTTCAAAAATGTTTACCTCGTAAGCGCGGTTTTCAAGTTTTTTTCATATTTAAGCTGTCTCACTTTTCGTTTGAAGGAAAATTTAGCTTGATTTTTGTATCATTTCTTCGCGAGCACATTAATAAACTGCTTTTATTGAGTTTATATTTTTTTCTCAGTTTATTTCAAAAATGTTTACCTCGTAAGCGCGGTTTTCAAGTTTTTTTCATATTTAAGCTGTCTTACTTTTCGTTTGAAGGAAAATTTATCCTGATTTTTGTATCATTTCTTCGCGAGCGCGTTAATGCACTTCTTTTATTGAGTTTATATTTTTTCTCAGTTTATTTCAAAAATGTTTACTTCGTGAGCGCGGTTTTCAATTTTTCTCATATTTAAGCTGTCTCACTTTTTGTTTGAAAGAAAATTTAGTTTGATTTTTGTATCATTTCTTCGCGAGCGCGTTAATAAACTTCTTTTATTGAGTTTATATTTTTTTTCAGTTTTTTAAGTTTATTTCAAAAATGTTTACTTCGTGAGCGCGGTTTTCAAGTTTTCTCATATTTAAGCTGTCTCACTTTTCGTTTGAAGGAAAATTTAGCCTGATTTTGTATCATTTCTACGCGAGCCCGTTATAAACTTCTTTTATTGAGTTTATATGTTTTCTCAGTTTATTTCAAAAATGTTTACCTCGTAAGCGCGGTTTTCAAGTTTTCTCATATTTAAGCTCTCTCACTTTTTGTTTGAAAGAAAATTTAGTTTGATTTTTGTATCATTTCTTCGCGAGCGCGTTAATAAACTTCTTTTATTGAGTTTATATTTTTTCTCAGTTTTTTAAGTTTATTTCAAAAATGTTTACTTCGTGAGCGCGGTTTTCAAGTTTTCTCATATTTAAGCTGTCTCACTTTTCGTTTGAAGGAAAATTTAGTTTGATTTTTGTATCATTTCTTCGCGAGTACGACAAAAAAGTTCTTTTATTGAATTAATACTTTTTGTTTTACATTTTTAAAATTTTATGTTTCGTGATAGCGATTAAATTATCTTCTTGCGTTTTTGCAGTCTCACTTTCCATTTTTATGAACATTTATCTTTGTGAACCTTTGAGTTTGAAAACGTAACTTCGCGAGAGGGGAAAGAAAGTTCTTTAATTAATGTATTGTACCTTGACGTACGTTTACCTTGACTATTCAGTTGTATGTTTCGCGAAGTGCTAAAACCCGTTTTCTTTTTAATTTTGTTGTCTCATTTTTCTTTTCAATCAACTCAGTTAGATTGCTATTGTAATTTTGCTTGCGCATATGAAACAGGGATAAGCACAGGAGGTAAGTGGACAGCTTCAAATTTTGATAAAATGTGTTCAAGTTTAGGTCCTGGGTAGGCGTCAGTTGACTTTTTCTTTCTAAATCAAACTGTATAGCAGCATTTTCCATTGGGCCCCCCATACTTTTGAGTTGAAAATTTTAATTTGATTTTTTTTAATTATGAAAAGGAACCTTAAAGAAGTAATAGCATAATGAACGTAAACAAATATAATTGGCGCCTCTAAACGTGATTTTTTTTAGGGACAAACTCGATTTGGTAAGAATAATCGAAACGAATCCAGGACGTAACAAAATGGCAATTTTTTCCATTAAGGAGCATTTAATTTTTCAAGTGGAAATTGCAATGAGTCAACTAAACGCAGTTTTAAATCCTAAATTATTAAATTAGTAGAAAGGAATTTTTGAGCAAACACATTGCTTATTGTTCTCATTTGACTGTTTTGAATTCCTATGATTTTATTTTCCCCCCCGCCTCCCTCTGCAGCACCACCGTCGACCGGCCCCTCCCGATGCTGCTCCTCCAGACAAAAGTCTCCAGGTTGCGTCCATATCCTACACACCCACACACATACTCATACACACTCATGCCTGCACACAGCCACAAACACACATGATTGCGAAAAACAATTGGAATTCCAGATGTCGAAATTCAAATTATTTTTTTTTATCGATTAAACTATCCGTCCGAAGTTAGAGGTTTTGTCTGCCCATTTTAAAAACAAGATCTTCTGCTATGTACCACGTTGATGAACCGTTAACTCACGCATCCTTTTTCTGTTGTTCGTGAACCACAGTTTAAAACCAGATTCAACTTTTCTTTTCCAGCACAGATTTGATTGCTGTTTGCATTTTCATTTATTTTTGCTGCATTTTCAAACTTATCAATTTTTTACTTCCTTTTACAAAAAAAGGAAGTAAAAATATATTCGAAAAAACCCCCCCTCAAAAATTGTCCTTAATTTCCATTTTGCTCATCCCCGAATGGGTGTTGAGTTTTTTTTTTTTGTTTTTCGACCCGACCACACGTGGATGCCTAGGAAAGTACAGAGACCCCAAATACCCATTTTGAAGATCCCCGAGTTAATGACAACGAGTTTTCTCGTGACGACCGTCCGTATGTACGTGTGTTTGTACGTATATATCTCGCATAACTCAAAACCCGCATGTCCTAGAAAGTTGAAATTCGGTACGTAGACTCCTAGTTGTGTCTAGTTGTGCTCCTTCCCTTTTGGTTGCATTCGGAAGTTCCTAAGGGGGTCTTTTAAACTTTTTTGGGAGGAAATCATTGTTAATTTCAATGCAAAATCAAGGGGTGTTATAATTTATCAAATACTTGGCGATATATCACCAAGCTTTTGTCCGCCAAGTTTTGTCGCGAAGTTTTAATTTTTAAATCGGATTTTAATTCGGCCAATGTTGGTGATATTTAAAGTTAGCCACTGAATCACATTAAAATTGCCAATGATGGGGAAATAAACTTGTGTAAAAACATTTTTTTGCTTCGGTTTGCACAAGACACTAGGGGTGAAAATATTTAGTTTTTCCTTGCTTACTCCAAGGCGCTATTATCATTAAATTGGCGTAAAAGGAAGTCACGTGATGCGCGCATCAGTTCGTTTTAAATAACTTACTAAATAATGGTTGTGAAATTTTTAGCTGTGCTGCAGCACATCTATAATTTGTGATGGTTAAATTGTCAAAGCGTTTTAAAATGTTGATTCTTAACTTTACAGTTAAATAATTGTTTTTTCCTCATCGCTACACTGTTTGACTGTTTAATCTGAAGATTTTAGTATAACTGTGCAGGGAGAAGAATTCTTCTTCTTTACTGAAAGGAAGAGAGCTTATTTTACACGAAGCTAAAATAAATATCTCGTAGTGGGAGGAGTTCCCCCATCAGCAACGTGACAACTGATTCTCTTAATTTCAAAGTCAAAGGTTCACTTCTATAAATTTTCCTTCAAACGAAAAGTGAGACTGCCTAAATATGAAACTTTCCAACCACGCTCATGAAGTAAACTTTTTTGAAATAAACTTAAAAAACTAAGAAAAAATATAAACTTAATAAAAGAACTCTCTTGTCGCGCTTGCGAAGATATAATACAAAAATCAAGCTTCCACACAGTTTAATAACACCAGTCCACCAAAAAAAGAAAAAGAAAAAAAAACTGAAGAAACAATTTAAATTAGTTAGAAATCTTTCTTACCCCGCTTGCGAATTTATAATTTAAAAATCCAGGTTCATTTCTTTTAATTTTTCTTCAAATGAAAAGTGAAACAGCTTAAATATGAGAAAACATTCCAACCGCGCTCACGAAGCAAACATTTTTGAAATAAACTTTAAGAAACTGAGAAAAAATATTAATTGTATAAAAGAACTTTATTCTCGAGTGCGTGAAACAAAAACTAAGACGTACACCAAATAGCGGAGGAAAAAATATTAATTTAAAAAATCATATTTCTTTCGCGCTCGCGATATTAAAATTCAACTTCTATTTCAATCTTCTACTCTCTCGAAGTCAAAGCGTGTTAAAATGTTCTCACCTTCACAGTTAAACGATGTAGCAATGGGGAAAAAACAATTATTTGACTGTTTAATCTGAAGATTTTAGTGTAACTGTGCAGGGAGAAAAATTCTTCCGCTTTACTGAAGAGAACTTATTTTACAGGAAGCTAAAATAATTATCTCGTAGTTAGAGCAACGTGTCCAACAACTAGTAGAGGGGCTATGGTAGAAAATATAGCCGGAAACAGCATTTTGTGATAAAATCATGAAACTTGGTATGCATGAAGACAATGTCCTTACAAACATTTTAATAGGGGAGACATTTCAAAATCCCCCCGAAAACCCCCCTAGCGGCCATTTTTGGTCAAAAATCCAAAACTACTTTTATTCTTTGTTTTTTAGAAAAACACCCATTGTATCTTTTGTTTGTTGTACAATGCTTATTAAAGCATAAAAATCCATCAAATTGTCTCTAAACCTCCTAATTTTAATAACAATTTCAAAAACTTTGATTTTTCTAAACAAAACTTTAATTAACTAAAGTCTTCAAAATGTCTTTAAAGGTTGTTTGAGAAATGGTTTTTTTTAAATGTATTTTAAAGCACTATGTTACAGAAAATCAATTCATTTATAATAGAACCTAATAACCCGAACCCCAAAAATCCGAAACATTTTAAAATCCAAACATATGTTTCCAAATTTACTGATAAAAATTGGTTGCAAAACAATGAATAAGACTAAAAATAAAAAATCATAAACAAAGCTAGTAATTTTTTCAAGACTTGAAACAAACATTTGAATCGTTATTTAAGAATGAATACACTACCTTCATTTGTTAGAACGAAATCTATTTTCATTATCGACAAAAAAAAAAAAAAAAAAAAAAAAACTTCAAACACTTTTTTCGCAATTTTTTGAAGTTTGTCTCGCATGCTGCAGTTTTATAAGTCAGATTTGCGCTAGCAGGACGATGGAGGGGGGGGGGGGGATATTATTTTCATATAACTTCAAAATTTATTATTAAAAGCTTTTAAAAAAAATTTAAGTTTTTCTCATTAGACGATTTGAAGTGTTTGTTCAATGTTTTAAATGATGTAAGATGAATATGTAGTAATAATATTGCTAGCTTTATTATTATTGCACTATCTTATTGCAGTTATTAATAAATAGAATTGTTATGTATTGAAATATAACTCACTATTATAAAAGCTACAACTAAACTACAACAAATCTGAGTAAGTGATATGTACAATGATTATATGGAAGGTAATTTAAAACGTTTGAATTCACATGTAATATACACTGATACATTGCATTTTCCATTGCACTATTTACACATCGATGTGCAGATAAGTCCAGTTTTGAAGTACCCACAAGTTATTTGAAAACAGTTTATTTACACTTGCATGACGTAAATTCGCTTTAAGCACTTGAAATTGCGGACAAATTCAAACAAGTGCTTCTCATCAATTACTGTGAACCCCAATCATGAATTTAAGCTCAGGCACTGCCTCATTTGGCATACTGCCCCCTGCCCCATTGATATCTACCTTTATAAGCATTAAATAAGTTGTCTAAGGACTTCAACTATGGGCAGGGGCGGACTGGCTGACTTTGGCCCAGTCGGCAAAGGAGTATTTTGGCCCACCTCTGTAAATTAAAAAAGTGAAATTAAACAGTGCCGGATCTCGATTCTTCCGAGGTCAAGCAAAGACATTAAACTACCGCTAGTTCATATTTTCCTTCAAGTTTTTAAATCAAGTTTTAAAGTTCTAAAAAAAGAAAATTTTAAAACGTAAAATAAAGCTAACACTGGCACATTTTTTATGTGCCTTGAAAGAAAGATACTAATGGTTACAAGTCTTGAAAGACACATCTTCTATATTGACAACATAGGAAAAACAAGAGGAAAGGTAGGAATCAGGTAAAAGTCCCCTGGAAATTTTTCGATATTTGTTGATCTATATAGGAAGGAGAAAAGAATCGGCAGAGGGGGTTCTAGTTCCCTTCTAAGCTATATTTTCAAAATTGATGTCAAAAAGCTAGATTTTGCAATTTTCAGTAACCTTAGAGGAGAGGGAAAAGAAGGTTCCCCCACGATTTTGTTTCCATTCCATTTTTTTTCCTTTCAAAATTGAAGTCCATATCAGTCTATCTTTGTTTACAATAGAATGTCAGGGGCTATTTCCGGAAATTCTCCGAAATGTGAAGCTTTAGACATGCAATTTTAGGCTACTCTTGGTAAATTTAATGGAACAGGAAAGCATATTGGGACTTTCTACAAAAACTTTTCGACGTTGAACTATTAAAAAACGCAAAACTATCTTTGGTCACGTTAGAAAGAGAACGAGGCTCAGTGATCTCATTTGGAAGTATTTCAAAACTGAAGTCTACTCGACCCAATTTTCAAGTATATTCAGTTACCATAGGAAATCTCTGTTTGGGAATTTTTCGACATTGAAATTTTAAAACCATAATCTTACAATATGTTTAGAAAGATTAAAAAGAAAGGAGACAGGTTTCCCTTGTATTTCCTCCAAGATTTTTAAGAGGGTGCCGTGCCTTTCCGCTTTTCAGCTAACCTTTGACACTTAACTTGATCAACTCGCCTTGCCCCTTAAAAGTTTCACATAACTTAACGAACGCAAAATTTTTTCGAAAATAAAATATTCACACAAGCTTGTCCTTGAAACATCACTCCCTCGTTTCAATTACTTATCCACAAGAATCTGATTAGAATGTATTTGATGTTTTTAGCACTATTTTTGAAACTAAACATTAAAAAGGTTTTCAATATTTTCAAAACAACTTCTATAAAAAACACTTGGGTATTGTATGCACCTAGTATACTAAAAAGTAAAAAAAGGCACCATTTATATGCGACAAAACTTCTATTAAAAAGTGCCCTTTTATCTGAAAGCGCACTGCCCCTTTTTTGGTCTCAGGAAAAACATTTTTTTCTGAAACTGAAAATTTTAGGCTATAGAGCAAATAAAAAGGTTACGTAACCCTCCCATGGAAATTTCTAAATGTGAAATTTTAAAAGCTATCTTTAGTGACTTTAAGGGAATGGTGAAGGTTGGAAGACTTTGTGCGGAAATTTTTTTGTATTTAAGTCTAAAAAAAAACACAATTGAAGACCTTGATGCAAGAACCAGGTAAGTCCAGACTTAGTCACTGTTGGTAAGACCAACAAATAACACACCAGTATCCAACGGAAACTCTATTTTCTTTCCTTCATTATTTACAACGAAGCAGAGGTCTGATCTTACATTTGTGTTATGTTGTTGCACCAATCGGAACACCTATATTGTTCACATGCAAAAATAAATTTAAAAAGAAAAAAAAAGAGGTTTACCTTTTTCTTACATCAAAGCCCTCAATTATAGAATATCGTTGGTGATTTTAGAAGAAGGCCTTGACGTTAGCAAAAGTGGAGTCAGGAGACTCTTCCGAAGTTTTTCGAATTTGACTTTCTAAAACCTCGACTGAAGGCTTCATTATGAAACGATGGGAGAAGGGATGCGAGATTCGTCCTCCTCGAATCTTTAAACATAAATCTTTTCTCAATTTTAAGTCAATTTCAAATCTTTTAGGGTATTAAAGGATTCAAGGATGCTTTTTTTAAGATTGAAAGCCTTATTTAAGCTATCTTTGAAGACGTAGAAGTGTCAGGAAGTCCCCAGAGCTTTTTTGTCATTGAAGATTTAAAAATTCATTTTTTGGCTGTATAGTGCAAGTTAAGACTGTGTACGTTAAAGTATTCAGTCTTAAGTTAAGTAAGTGTACTCTCCCTAGAAAATTTTTAAAAATTGAAGTCCTAAAAACGTTTTCTACGCTGTTTTTGAAGACGTAAAGGGGAGGAATCTGGGACTTTCCTAAGAAATTTATCCACTTCAAGGCTTCAAAAAGGTTTTTGGGGAAGTAATGGTAAATTTAGGAGCTCTCCCTTTTGAGCTGAAATTTCGTCCTGTTTCAGATTCAGTTTATCGTAGTCTAGACTTGTTTCCCCGTATGAGATTCTGAGATGAAAGTACTCGTAACGATAATTTACAATAGACCAATGAAATCTCTGGCCAACTTACAGCATTTAGTTGAATCTGCCACAAGCAGCTGAGTACATAGTGAATATTACAGTTGTCTTTTTCCAGTTGGTCCGCAGTTCAGGATATTGTCCTCCTATATTTGTTGCCCCAATTCTAAATGGGCAGTCAACAATTTTCGTGACTACAGAGAGCAAGTTTTTGATTTCTCTCAAAAGTTGTTCTAGCCTTAAATTCATTTCACCATGAAATGGATGCATAAAGATAGCTGGTCTACGACTGAAATATCATGTAACGTAGTGGTGCCCGACCTACAGCTTGCGGACCACATGGGTCCGCGAAGTTGATCTATTTGACCCATTATATTCAATGTTATGTGAAACGTAAAATATATTCTGAAAAATTTCAAACGCACTAATCATCTTTATTCGGTCTTAGAAATGATAGATGCAAAATTTGAAGCCAAGTAGTCATATAGGTATTGGTTTTTAAAAAACAAATCCAAAATTCGTATCAATAAAGTAAGCATGCAGTAATAATGGAAGCAAGTTTTGGTTTATAATTGTCTTTTATTTTCTTTTGTTTCCCATTCTATTTAGGAAAAAATTTACATTTATTCTGACCCGCGATATCCCTCTTAATATGAGGTTTGGCCCGAGGTAAAAATAAAAACGTTGGGTACCACTGATGCATAGCATCAATCACAGGTCTGTAGAACTTTTACCATTTTTTACTTTATGCACAATTTCGACTTGAATTTAAGAGGCAAGAAATTAAGTTACTTTTTAAGGAAAGTTTGCTTCACAAAAAACAGTCAACTATTTTAAGTTGGCCCCCTAAGCAGTTAGCCCAGTCGGGGATCCCCGAGTAGCCGACCTGGCCAGTCCGCCCCTGGCTATGGGTGATAAGTTAATCATTGATCTTTGTTTGCTGGTGGTAAAACATTCTCTATCTTCACTTACGGGCGGAAGTTACACGAAGACGAGTAGCAAAGATTCGCCAAGATATTTGAAATTTTTAATCATGTTTTTTTTTTTTTTTTGAGGTTGAGATAGGTATAAGAACACACCAATCAGGGTAGTATTTCCATCTTTTCCACATCGTCAATTCCCCCGACTAGCAACAAAGAGGTCGTGTCACATCCTCAGAATGAGTCGAACCCTCTTTAAGCAACTGCTTTTTGCTGACCGAATTTGTGAGCAAAATATTGTTACAAATTCTGTAAATAGTAATTATTGTAGTAACGTAACCTGTAAATAGTTTTCCGTAATGAATATGCAACCCCTTTACATTCGGCTGAAGTATACAATCCCCCTATTTCCTTTTTTTTCATTGATAAAATTTGAAAACGGTCTACGCATTTCAAGAAGCAGTAAGAATGTTGTGGAAACTTTTCGATGTTTATAAAAGCGTCCCGCGTGATAAAAAGTTTTCAGTTTCGATTGAGAATTCGAACTGAGAGTGTATTAGCTCTGTTTATTGCGAGTCATTTCGCTGTGTTTTTCGTATTTGGAAGTAAATACGTGTGCAACCGTTGAGTTTATGGTGTGGTGTGATATTTGTTTAATTGCTGATGATTAATTTAGCAGTTGTTAACGATTTCTCCTGCACATAGTGTAAATAAAGCTCCTGTGTTTTTATCAAGAACTGTGTCGTCATTTCAAGAAAGTTGGAAGTCTCACCGGATCCGTCACAATTGGCGCCCAACGCGGGGCTATTTTAGGACTTTCTTGGAGTAAGTATAACTTTGGACTTTTTTTTCCATAAAGACTTTTTAAATTTGGACTTTATTTTTAATGGTGATTACTCGCGCAATGGATGAACAATTAAAACAACTTCTGGAAGCAATTAATGCTGTGAAAAGTGACTTGACTGAAAATTTGGCGGCTAATCAAGAACAATTGAAAAATGATATGGCGGCTAATCAAGACCAATTAAAAAGTGATTTGACTGCACGTTTTACTGCAAATCAAGAACAATTAAAAAATGAATTAGCGACTAACCAAGAACAGTTAAATAGTGATTTAACTACTAAAATTACTAAAAGTCAAGATGAAATGAAAAGTGACTTAACGTCGATGAAAACCATGATGGAGAATCAACTAACCGCCATGGCAGATAAGGTCGATGCTCTGGAAGAAAAATTTGATACTTTGGAAGAGCGCATCGCCAGTGTGGAAAATATGTTGGAAGAAGAAGACAAGAAATTTACTTCATTTAAGGAAGAAATAATTAAGGACATGGAAAGGAGATTGGCGACGGCGGAAAGCAGCTCTGTACAGTTTGGCGCTCCCACATCGGTTGCTCGACCGTCCATTAAACTTGCCACATTCGATGGGAAAACTTCGTGGCAGGTTTACAAAACTCAATTCATGATAGTGGCGGAAGCGAACGGATGGGACTCTGCTACCAAGGCCTGCCATCTTGCAGCATCCCTGAGAGGTGACGTAGCAGACATTCTTCAGACCCTTCCGGACGGCCAACGCCCGAATTTCGCCGCCCTCTCATCCGCTTCGGAGCTTCGCTTCGGTGAGAAGTGCCAGAAAGATTTCAGCCGACTCCCGTTTCCAGAAAACCGGGGAAACCCTGCAAGAACTTGCGGCGGACATCGAGAGACTGTCTCATCTTGCTTTTTGCAACTGTCCTGCGGATGTTCGAGACAACCTGGCACTCAACTACTTCATCGATGGAGTTTGGAATCCTGAGATCCAGAAGGTCCTCCGGATGGCGAATGTAAACGACCTGAAATCCGCTTTGGTATATGCGATGAGATACGAGGCCGCCCAAGAAGCAACTAATCCGGTCTCAGGAAGCTGATGAGTCTGTTTCCAGGTTGTTCCACCTCGCTGAATTTGAGAGACAACTCGGTGACTTGGCAAGACATCTGAACAGCATAACAGCTCAAAAGAAACAAGAGCAGAAGTGCTGGAAATGCGGTAGTGAAGGGCACCTGCGAAGGAGTTGTCCGGCTCGCCAAGCTACGCGAGGGAAGGAAATCACCACCACCAGAGCTCTGCAGATTTCCTCTTCTAGTAGCGGCATTAATGGACTTTTCATTTACGCACATGTAAATGGGAACCCCTGCAGACTGATTGTTGACACTGGAGCCAATGTGACAATCATTAGGACAGATGTGGCTCGTGAATTTGGATTGAAACTGCTGTGGACCTCGCCACGCGTAAGTCTCCAGACTGTGACAGGTGACAAAATCGAGATTGAAGGTAATGTGGACTTAGAAATAGTGTTTGGGAATGCCATCTACTGTCATACGGCATTCGTCGCTGATATCACGGACCCCTTCATTCTCGGATTGGACTTTAAAGAAATATGACTTCACCCTGGACTTCAAGACTAATGAACTGCACTCGATGAGAGAAGACATAGCCATCTTCAACGCTGAAAATGATGTAAAATCTGCTCATCAAATAATAGCCCAAACAGATTTATCGATTCCCTCAAGGTCAGAATCATTAATACCTGGCTGTACTGAAGAAAGCAATAGTTTTCGATTTGGACTCATTGAATACCCTAACCTAAGCAATTACCTAAAAGGAGTGCTGGTAGCATCTACGCTTGTGGACCTTTCTAAGGATGTAATTCCTGTGAGAGTTGCCAACGTGAGCGAAAGGCCAAGGAATATCCGGTAAGGTGAAGTGTTAGCAACTTGTACTCCTGTAAACTGCATCATTAGAAGAATCAATTCCCCCGAGAATGTGTCCTCTGAGTCCTTGACATCGAAGTTAATTGGGAGTGCGCCATTATCGAAAGATCAAAGAACTGCTGCGGAACAATTGGTGGACGACTTCAAGCATCTGTTTTCATCTACATCGGAGGATGTTGGCCGTACGAATTTAACGCAGCATAGGATTTACACTGGAGAACACCCCCCTATTAAACAGCATCCAAGACGACTACCGTTCGCCAAGAAGGAAGAGGTTGAGACCCTCCTGAAAGAGATGAAGGAGAATGATGTAATCGAACCGTCATCCAGTCCTTGGGCCTCTCCCATCGTCTTGGTCCGAAAGAAAGATGGCTCCACCAGATTTTGTGTCGATTACCGGCGGCTGAATGAAATCGCCAAGAAAGACAGTTACCCTCTTCCACGGATAGACGACATCTTGGACACTCTTTCCGGGCACAAGTGGTTTTCGATCCTGAACTTGAAGAGCGGCTACTGGCAGGTTGAGATACACCCTGATGACCGAGAGAAGACAGCGTTTACAACTGGACAAGTCTTATGGCAGTTTAAAGAGATGCCCTTCGGCCTCTGCAATGCACCAGCTACGTTCGAGCGTCTTATGGAGACAGTGTTAAGAGGACTTTCCTACGAATCCTGTCTGGTCTACTTAGACGATATCATCATCGTGGGACGCACCTTCAATGAACATCTGGTTAATCTTAGGAAAGTGCTGCAAAAGCTTAAGGAAGCCAATCTGAAGTTAAGCCCATCCAAATGTAATTTGTTTCGCCGGGAAGTGAACTACCTTGGTCACATCATCTCTTCTGAGGGTGTACAAACCGATCCAGAGAAGGTATCTGCGGTCAAGAGTTGGAGTCGTCCCGGAAACATCCATCAGCTGCGAAGTTTCCTGGAGCTCTGCACGTACTACAGGAAGTTTGTGAAGGGTTTTTCCAACATTGTACGACCTTTGCATAAGCTGACAGAGAGCAAGCAAAAGTTTGAATGGTCCAAAGAATGCGAAGATGCATTTCTACGACTGAAGGAGGCTTTAACATCAACGCCTATTCTCTCATATCCTCAGCCTGGAAAATCCTTCATCCTAGACACTGATGCGAGCAACGAGGGCATCGGAGCTGTTTTATCCCAAGAAATTGACGGCAATGAACATGTCATCGCTTACTGGACCAAATGCTTATCAAAGTCGGAGCGAAATTACTGTGTCACCAGAAAGGAGTTACTGACCATAGTGAAAGCTGTAGAACACTTCCATCATTACCTCTACGGCCGAAAGTTTCTGCTTCGGACAGATCATGCCTCGTTAACTTGGCTTTTGAACTTCAAAAATCCGGAAGGCCAGATAGCCAGGTGGATACAGCGACTCCAGGAATATGACATGGAGATCGAACACCGAAAAGGGTTATCTCACGGTAATGCTGATGCTTTATCAAGGAGACCCTGTCCTGAGAACTGCCACTATTGTTCCCGAATCGAGAAACAGTATGGAACGACTAGCCTTACCGCCTATCAGGTGACAGTGACTACAACATCATCAGAACCTGATCCATGGAGTGATGACCAAGTTCGAAAAGATCAACTTGAAGACTCCGACATAAAACCAATTTTGGAGTTCATGGAAAGTGACAGTCGGCGACCTAGCTGGCAGGACGTTTCCATCTTCAGTCCTGCAACAAAGAGATACTGGGCTTTATGGAATTCGCTCCATTTACGGAACGGCGTGCTACACCGAAAATAAGAATCTGACGACGGCGAAACATCTAGATGGCAGTTACTACTTTCCCGATCAAGGATTTCAGATGTTCTGAAAGAAATACATAGTAGTGCGACTGGAGGACATTTTGGTGTCTTGAAAACCCTCAATAAAGTTCGGGAGCGCTTCTTCTGGAGCAAGGCGAAGGATGACGTGGAGAAGTGGTGCCATTCTTGTGACGCCTGTGCTGTTCGTAAAGGACCGAAGAAAAGAAGCAGAAGGAAGCTACATCTGTACAACGTTGGAGCTCCTTTCGAACGAATTGGGATCGACATCCTGGGTCCTCTACCAAGAACTGCTGATGGGAACAAATACGTTCTTGTTTCCATCGACTACTTCACCAAATGGCCGGAAGCATATCCCATTCCAGATCAAGAAGCTACCACCGTAGCAGATACTCTAGTTCAACATTGGATCTCGAGATATGTAACACCTTTGCAGATTCATTCCGATCAAGGGAGGAATTTCATCTCTGCTGTGTTTAAGGGCCTTTGTCAAATTTTCGGAATTGAGAAAACTAGGACAACACCACTACACCCACAATCGGACGGCATGGTGGAGAGATTTAACCGCACAATCCTGAATAATCTCTCGCTTATGGTATCCAGAAATCAACAGGATTGGGACAAGAAGCTACCTTTGTTCCTGCTGGCCTACCGCAGTGCTGTCCACGAGACTACCGGATATGCCCCATCTCAGATGCTCTTCGGACGAGAGCTTCGGCTACCTTGTGATCTCGTCTTCGGTCGTCCTCCAGATGCGCCTTCCTGGATGTACTCCTCTGGCGATGATCTCCAGGCCCGATTGGAAGACGTTCATAACTTCGCAGAGAGCGAATCAACATCGCGGCGGAGAAGATGAAGACCCGATACGACACAAGGTCTACTGGATATGAATTCAACGAGGGCAACAAGGTTTGGTTATGGAATCCCATCCGACGAAAAGGTCTGTCACCCAAATTGCAGTCGCATTGGGATGGACCCTACAAAGTCCTTAACCGACTGAATGACGTCGTAGTGAGGATCCAAAAATCACCTAATGCAAAACCTAGGGTAGTACATTATGATCGGTTAGCCCCATACTATGGCCATAGTTCATGAGTATTACGTAAACAACCATGGTTGATAACATAAAAGTTGTAGATAATTATTTTGCTTTTAATATTTTGTAATATTTCTTGTTATTATTGTGTTTCCTATGCACTATTGGTTATTATTTAATGTGTGTATTTGGGAACTTGTGATAGAAGTTTGGCACCCTTTCTGGGGATTGTACTGCCCGGGACGTGCAGTCCTTAGGAAGGGGGCAATGTTCAAATCCTGTAAATAGTAATTATTGTAGCAACGTAACCTGTAAATAGTTTCCCGTAATGAATATACGACCCCCCTATTTCTTTTTTGTTCATTGATAAAATTTGATAACGGTCTACTATTCTCCAGAAGCGTTTGGAATACTTGAGAGATTTCTTTCGATGTTTATAAAGGCGTCCCGCGTGATAAAAAGTTGAGTTTCGATTGAGAATTCGAACTGAGAGCGTATTTGCTCTGTTTATTGCGAGGCATTTCGCTGTGTTGTTTTTCGTATTTAGAAGTAAATACGTGTGTAACCGTTGAGTTTATGGTGTGGTGTGATATTTGCTTAATTGCTGATGGTTAATTTAGCAGTTGTTAACGATTTCTTCTGTACATAGTGTAAGTAAAGCTCCTGTGTTTTTGTCAAGAATTGTGTCGTCCTTTTAAGAAAATTGGAAGTATCTCCGGATCCGTTACAATACAAATGAATAGTCACACCAGTAGTTCTAAGCAGGACTGCGGAGTCGGAAGAAAAATGACCGACTCCGATTCCAGAAGAACTGGCAGGGTTGCAGATTTTAAGGGAAAGTGATCGACCCCGACTCTTGAACTTTTAAACTTCCGACTCCTGACTCCGACTTCTTTACCTCAAAATCAGTCCGACTGCAACTTCTCAGCCTTGGTTCTAACTTTTGAATGCACAAAACGAAAGTAAAGTGTGCGTGTGTTGTGTAATCAAAAAAAAAAAAAACGAAACTTAATAGTATGGTCAGCACCATGCTAAACTTAATAAACAAACGAAAGTGAAAAATCGCGAATCTCTTTTTTTAAATTCAATGGTTTTTGCCGCAGTACTGAAAAAAGGCTATTACTACTTCCAACAATAAATTTTACACTTAAAGTTATCTATAAAAATTAAAACATTGAAAATAACTAAACGCGTCTATGGACAAAATTTTGTTTTGGCTCTCCTGAAAAGAGCCAATTTTCAGATTCGTTAGTTCAGCATGGTGCCGACGATATTGCGCAATAAACAAATTTATTAAGTATCAAAGTTATCAACATTAATTGCACCAATTTATCTTGTGTAAGGTTTTTCTTTTTTTAAAAAATTTACTATATACCTACTTTTTTCAATTTAAAAATTTTTTGAAGCACCTTTTATAACTCGAAAATGCATAACCATTAGTTTCAAACTTTTTATTGATCATGTCAGTTGAAATCTGTCATACTTTCAAACTTTAAGTTTGCGCTCACTTTCCGGACCAAGAGAAAAAAGTGTAAATTCTAAGTCTTACCCCAAAATTTCCATACATGGATCTTTTTTGCAGATCTACGGAGTCGGAGGGAAAATGGTCGACTCCAGCTTCAAAAATTTTAAAGCATTCAACTCCGACTCCTTTACCCTAACCCTAACTTCAGTTTGATTCCAACTCTCACTCCGACCCAGCAATCACTGGCAGTGTTACCGGCATTGAGTGAAAATGAATCGGAATGTGTTGGTTAATAATGACAAGAGTCGGAGTTGGAGTCAGACTCCTTCTCTCCAAAATCAGTCCGGCTCCGACTCCGCAGCATGCTTTTTTACACTATTTTAGCACTTGAAAAAAAGCATATTTAAAAAAAAAATAGAACATAATTTGCAAAAAAAAAAAAAAAAAACTTGAACAAGACTGACCCTGATACCAGTCTGTAAGTTGGTTTGATCGATCTCGAAGGAGCAATGTTGACTTTTGAATTAGACCTGGTCCAATCAAATAGTTACAGCTGTATGGGCTAAGCGCAGCTTATTGGAGACTTTACTTTGGGCGCGTTTCTAAACTCGAGACCGGTCGCAACCGATCGACCGATCGAGACCAGGAGTGTTTATAAACTCTCTTCGCTGAGACCGGACGAAACCGACCCGTGTTTATAAACTCCGGTCGTGGTGAAATCGGTCGCGACCAGAGCGACCGGGCTATTTCACCGGGCGAATTCGTCACGTGACCGGTCGAGTACTGTTTTAGCGCAAAAACAGGGATTTAAATTTGCGATTTGAAAGAACGTAACTATCTTGCGCTAAAAATGGATTTAGAGCACGAACAGAGATTTTTTGTGTGTAGTGTGTGTAACCAGTTACTTCTCGATGAAGAGAGCTGCAGGGCACACACCAACAGCACACAATTAGCGATTCTTCTAAAAAAAAAATAGAGATGACCACGGCCACGGCATCAACTGGACTTCAGAAATGCTCCATTTGTTGGTGGCCGAATTTAAAGCATGCGAAAAAAAATTTACCGACCCCAACTTAAAAGCAAATCAAGTAAGTCACAACTTTCTTAAATTACTTGTGTTTACAAGCCAATTTAATAAATGATCGCCATGCGTTATAAAACGCTTTTGAACTTGCTTTGGAAAATACTATTGTACCTATTGCTTTTTAATTGAAAAAAAATAAAATAAAAAACGCAGCTCGAATTAATTCACCTCAAATTTCTTTAAATGCCAATTAACACTTCTTGCTCATACTTTTTAAAAGTTCTCATTTTTTTTTCGCTATGGTTGGATTTCTCAAAAGCTATTGTTTGGTATTCATGCAATTGAGTTAGTGTTATGTTTTCACCGAGTTTTTATTTCATGTTGAAGTAGTATATTATCTCTGCTAAAACGAACTAAGCTTATTGTTAAATTTCAGTTTGCATTTTATTAAAGACCTTTTCCATCGTAACACATTGTCGACTTAATTTTTTAACTGGTATCCGGTTTATTTATAGGTTTGGAGAATAATAGCGGGGAATTTTAATACACTGGGCTATCAGGTAACTGGTACCCAGTGTGATGACAAGTGGAGAAGCCTTAAAAAAACATATAGGCACCACAAAGATCTTGTGTCCAGATCTGGAGCAGGCAATGTAAAGTGGTCATACTTCCAGCTTCTGGATGAGGTTTTGAGAAAACGGCCAGATGTGAGCCCTCGAGCCGTCATCGAAAGTTCCCAAGGGGAAGTTGTGCTTTGCAGTAAGTTTTTTCATTTTCGTATAATTATTTTCTTAATCTTTCCTGAAAAGAAATTATGACTGAAAACACAATTCAGTTACTAGAGACTGGAAAAGCAAAGAAGCGACATTAGGTATGTTGAGCAAGTGTGGATCCATAGGAGGGAGGCATGACCCCTCCCCCTAAGTGACCAAATATTGTCTTAAGCTGTATTTTGGGGTTCATTTCTTCAAAAAATGCCTCCCCTCCCCTAACCCCTTAATTGAGCGCAATATTGCACTTGAGGGGTCACAGTACCTTTCAAACCTTTTTTTTAAATTTAAGTTAATTTTATCTTTTTTTGAAGCCATAACATGCATATTTGTTTTGTATTCAAAAATTAACTTTCAAAATTTTAAAATATTGCCTACTTTTTAAATTTAAAAAATTTAGGAAACTTTAAAATTTTTAAAAATTTCTAAGGTTTTTTTGTTTTTAAACTAACGTAAAAAAAAGCTTTTCGCTTAACGATCACAATCATAATGTCTAAAAATCTGTGCACTGATTTGCTTTTGTGTTTATTAGAAAATTTTCTGTGATTTATTATGTAAAAAATCATATATTTTTTTATTTTTTCAAATTTGGTTTTTAAAGGTTTAACATGCTCTAAACATTTGAGTAATTTATAAATTACTCAATTAAAATTGAATAATCATTTAATGAGTAATAATAAATTACTCATTATTATCCAATGCACAGTTTTGTTGAAATATCCTAAGTGCAAAAAGTGTTACTTTAAAACTGTGTATCGTTAGTAGAAAAAAATCCTTAAGGATTCTTATGACTTGAAAACACAGAAAAACAATCATTGAGAAAAATCAATTTGAAGTTTTTCTTTTGTATAAGAACACGCAGCAAGCATGACCTAAAACCACTCATAACTTTTTAAATATTTGAACTAAAGTAATGAAACTTTTTCGCTGTGTTTTGACTAGTTTTTAGTTTTGAAATAGGCAATTTTTTTTATCGTTTGATCATATTTGAGGTAGTGTAATCCTCAAGCTCTTCCTTTCCAATAATGACCCACTCCAAAATAAGAAGCCCCTGCCATAAAGAGCAGGTTTTCCTAAACTTTACAGCCAGCAGGCATCTGTCATTGCAGTGTATAGATATTTGTAGTTTGCTGTTAATTGAACTTAATTAAATTAACAGTTATAAATTACTGGGGGATGTCCCTATTAAAAAAAAGCATAGACTGTTTACTGTTCTTAATTTAATTTAGTGCTTAAATAAGTGCAATAATAAAATTGAACAGACAGAAATCACGAGGTAACAAAGCCATTAAAATTGAAACATTGAATTAATTATTTTTCTTTCATTCCAATCACTTCCAATGACATCAAACTTCCAAGGTCAACAAAATCTGACTATACTCGACTGCAAGCTTACTTGGCATTGGAGAAATGAGCTGAGGCAAAGTGAAGGAAATAGTTCCTAGCGCCTTGTCCGATATTTGGGTGAAATTATGCTCTTCGCTTTAGAAATCGGATTAGTTAGTTAAACTCACGCATATGTAACCTTTTTTTTGTCTTAATTTCTGTCAATCGTTAAATATTTTCATTTTTCCAACGAAGCAACGAGGAGTGTTTTATCCATTTGAATAAAACAGCAGTTGACAGACAGGTGGCGACCTCCTCTTATTCGTTAGTAACTGTCTTTTACCTGTTAACTGGTTTTTTCTTCCGCTCGTCTTGACATCATAGTCAACTTAAGTAGCAAGCAAATATAGTTGGAATCCATGTTTATGTACTCGCTTTATGTTTGTAAACCATTGAATAGACCAGTTTTGTTGAAAATCATTTCCCTTCCACAGGCCTGGATCTGCATTCCCGCAGTGAGGGGGGGGGGGCACATCCTTAAAGGGTCCAATAGATCAAGAAATTGAAAAAACTAGCATTAAGTTATTTTAATGTTATAACTATACACTGCTGGCCTGTGAGCAGGAGCCCTACAGAATTTTGTGGTGGGATTGGGGGGGGGGGAGGAGGCAAAATTTATAGACCCGTGCTCAGTTTAAACATTTCCGCCTTACTAAGTTGATCTGTGACTAAGTTGATCAATTGTGACTGCTGTATCTCAAGAAATAATGAACGGAATGAAAGAAAAATTAATCGGCAAGTAGCCCTTAGTGGGTATAAGAGCTGATTTTATTTTGGTGTCAACAGCTAGAAAGGGAGTAGCGCAATCGCCCGTTCTTTTTTTCCATTGTGAGTGCCCTATCTCAAGAAGTAATGCTACGTTCTGGTTGAAATTTGGAATCTATGTGAATCAATACGTAAACAGGCTTCGGTTCAATTTTGACCCCAATCGCTCCAAGAGGTGTTGATTTTTTTTTTTTTTTTTGCGAATAAAAATAGTTTTATTAATGCAACAATAAGAAAGATAAATCGTAATAGATTGTCGTCTGCGTATTTCTCGTGATTTTAATTGTATGGAAATGATCGGAAATATTATCTCAATGATTTAAAATTTTTAACTGTTGCCATCTTATGTTTGTTAACAAATAAAATATTTGCAATTAATTCAAGCAAGGCTTTTAAAATAACTTTCAATTTTCGCTCTTTGCTTTGCTTTTGCTGTAATTCAGACATTGGGATGGTCGTCTAGTTTTTGCATGTGTAATTTTGTTTTTGTTGGGAATATTGCATATTGTCAAGCATGGGGTGGGATCAGAAAAAAAAAAAAAGAAAAATATAGAAGAAAGTTTCGTGATGGCCACAACATACTAGTTTCTTTATTGCGGATTATTGACAAAATTCTCCTATGTGTGGTTTTTGCTTATCCCCCCCCCCCCGCCCTAATTCTACTGCTAATCAGGAGTTAACTCTACTTGGAAACAATTCTCAAAAGTAACCACTTTTTTGTCACATGGTCAATATAGTGAATGTTAGAAGTTAACTTTTCTTTAGTGTCATTTGATTTTAAATATTTTTAGGCATGTTTCATTTATTTTAGTTACATATATATATACACACACACACAGTAAAACCCCTCCTAAAGGACACCCCTCTTATGTGGACAATTTTTAATTCCCCAGTTTCAATGCAAGTAACATTATTAAACGCATGTCCTGCGAAAACCTCTCTATTGCGGACAAAAAAACATGTCCCGTTAGTGTCTGCATTAGAGGGATTTTACTGTATGTATATATATATATATAATTATAATAAAAGTGAAAAATATTGAAAACACCACACCAAAAGCCCATAGATGCGCAATACAGCAAAACTAAAAAGCCAAGTAAATATAAAAATTAATACAAAAAAAAAAAAAGAGAAAAAGGAAAATTACAAGCAGCTATTTAATAGGAAAAGATCCTATTAAATGGCTGCTTGTAATTTTCCTTTTTCTTATCATTATTTTTTGTATTAATTGTTTAAAATTTGGTATTTGACTTGTATATATAAATATATATATATTTATATGTACAAGCCAAATACTTTTTAGTTTTGCTGCGTTGCGCATCTATGGGCTCTTGGTGTGGTCTTTTCAATATTTTTCACTTTTATTATATACATATATGCCTAATATACATTTTACATTTACAGGTTCATTTCAAAATACTATATCGTTCAAAAAAAAAAAATCAAGAATGTTGTGTCAAACATTTTATTTCATACTCGAAACTGGTTGGTTGAATTTTAATTTGTATTATTATTTCTTATAGCTCCCGACATTGCTCAACTCAGCACATCAGCTGATAGTGCTGGAGGAAGTTCGTTGTCTCCTGCAACGCCTCCAACACCCACTGGTTCTACTTCCGCCTCAAAAAGGAAGCGTCCAGAATGGGTTGAAGAAATTTTTCAGTTGAAAAAAGACAATGCATCTGCTAGGGAAAGGCGACATGAAGAAAGACAAGAGTTAAAATGAAGGAAGCTTGAACTGAAAGCAGAAATGGTAGCCTTATATAAGGAAAAATTTCAAAATGTTTAAAAAAATAAATTGTTTGAAACATACTGGATACTCTGTTCAAGTATTCTGGAATAATGTTCACTACTCAAAGGTCAGCTTCAAATACTACGTAGCAATCGGGTGGAAACTTGATTACGATTGTCTTTTGCAACAAATGAGTTATTAACTGCTACAGGTGATAACTGGCTGAGTGCCAAGTTTCATGAATGGAGGTGTTACTCATTTCACAACACTTTTAAACATGAGCTCATATTTTTTTTTCGGTTTAGTAAGAATTTACGAACATGGTAATCCCAGATATTTTAGTTACAGATAAGCAGAAGTGGAAAGTTATTTTGCTATTTCAAGTCTACCTAAATATTTTGAAACAAAGCAATTTCTGTACTGTTCTTTTTTTTTTTCTGTTTAAAATCTGAATTCACGTTTTTAAACATATTTTATTAACTTGATTCACGCTAAAAAGTATAAATTAAAATAATTGCATAACTTCTGGATCACAACACTCAAAAGTTGATCTAAATATCTTATTCAGCAGTTTTAGAATTAAAAATATAAAAATTCGAGATGACTTTGAACTAGTAACAAACACCCATCCACCCAATAATGAGATTGAGCTGCAAATCTGCTTGCAGATATCACGTGTAAGTGGAATTGTAATGAGCCTTATGACAGTGAAAGTAACTTAAGAAATAATCTTTAGAAAAAAAAAACTTGCTTTTTTACTGTTCTTCAAACGATTTATCATTTAGTGATGAATAACTAATGCTACAAAATGAGCAATCAGGAAAACTTAAAAAAACATTCTATGCACTATAAAAGACTTAACACTACAAATTAAAACAAAATCTTTATTTCATTAAAAATGATATGCAATAATTTCTGCAACTAAGAGACATAATGTTAACGACATAACGCAATATACTTAATAATTTTTGTAAATTATCTTTAGGCGAGCAATTGCATAATCTGGAGGCGTTTATTTACTCCAGATATGGAATAAGTTTCCTCATCATCATCAGTTGCTTTATCTTTTGACTGAGGCTCATCATCCTCTTCGGTTTCATCATTTAAACCCTGACAAATGTTGTGGAGAGCACAACAAGCCATAATAACAGCAGGAATGTTTACCACTTCAGTCATGTCTATACCCTTCAGCCTACGAAAGCGACCTTTCAATAAGCCAAAGGCCCTTTCCACCGTACATCTCGTTTGAGAGTGAAGGTGATTATAGTTTCTTTCACTGGCAGTGAGATGGCCATTATCCCTAAAAGGAGTCAGTAACTGACTCCTTAAGGGATAAGCTTTGTCTCCTAAAATATGGTAAGGTTGGGGAACTTTTGTTCTTAGGTTTTGTCCTAGGAAAGACTTGCTGAACACTCTAGCATCATGGACACAGCCAACTTCTTCAACATAGCAGTCAAGAAATTTTAATCTGTAAATTAAAAAAAGAATTTAAGAACTACTTTAAGTATCAATGGACAAATATATATATATATATATATATATATATATATATATATATATATATATATATATATATATATATATATATATATATATATTATTTTGTTCTCTTCTAAATTTGGCTTCCGCTTAAAAATATGCATTATTTGGATTTGAGTGCATTTGCCTATCCATCCATTGGTATTTTGTATACTTTTAGATTGCTAATGCTGATGAGATCAATCTTAAAGCAGCCGCTCTTTTCTTTTTCTTTGGCTTAGTTTTCTTTTTTTAAATAATTCATCCCCCCTTCTTTGAAAAGTTTTTTCATCCTTTTGTTACTTACCATTATATATATATATATATATATATATATATATATATATATATATATATATATATATATATATATATATATATATATATATATTCAATTTTAATCCTGCTCACAAAACTTAGTGGTATTTCTTTTACAGCACTTACATATTGATCTTTCCCTTTTTCTAGTATGTAGGGGTTGTGTTCTTCCCTCCTCTTTTTTTTTTAAATTCTCCATAAGGACTGTGGAGTCTGTAGTATAAGGCTTTAAGTGTCGAGAGTCTGCAGTTTTGTTCGTTACTCTGCCGGAGCTAGCAACTAAAAGTTGGAGTTAAGGAGTCATGTTTGGATTGCTTTTTGGGTCAAAAAGTCAGAGTCAAAGGCCCTAAAATTCCAGGAGCCTAACTCAGTCAATTTTCCTCCAACTCCGCTGCCCGATATATCAACATCTTTTAACACTCAAGCGCTTCAACAATGTTTTGATATAGAAAGTTTCAATGTAAGGTGACCTACCATTTATGACAAAAACAATTTCTTAAGAAATTTCATTTCTATAATAAAGGAGTTGTCTTACTTGTTGTCTGCTACGCCTTGTAGAACTAAAGATGCAAAACTGTGTCTATTTATATAGCTTTCTGGGTGCTCAAGTGGCACTTTGATGGGAATATGTGTCCCATCAATGCATCCTATTACGTCAGGTACTACTGCCATCCTTTTAAACTCACTTTGGATTATAGGTAGCTTTGTTGACTGTGGCCATTTAATTATTTCTGGGGCTTTCTGCACTAGTATTGCACATATTTTCTGTACTGAAGTCCACAATGTTTTTGGGCACACACCAAATCGGTCAGATATAGATCTGTAGGATGCAAGAACAAAATTTTTTAAATCTAATATTCAAAACATTTTCTATTGTAAGAATATAATGTTTCAAACTGTCATATACTGTTCATACACATTGAAATATTGACCTTTAAAATTAAGCATTAAAAGTGGTGGCTGTAAAATAAACAGCAACTAAAAATGCGAGCTATCGAAAGGAAAGGTTTGGGTTCCCTTTCCAAGAAAATTTTAGGTTCTTCGATAAATTTCAAAAAAATTTTGAGTGAGAGCCTCCAAATCTCTCCTCCCGCATCATCAAAAATCGTCTAAAATTAAATTCGATTCGATTCGATTCAGAGTCACAACTGACTTCAACTGCATTTATGTCGAGGTCTGCAAACTGAAAATTAAATTGTTAGAACCGCAATTTTTGGGAGAGAGTCCCTTAAAGCCACTCTGCTTTCAACATAAATGGAGGAAACACTAACTGCATTTTTTAAAGTCGTTCTTAAATCATTTCTCCGAAAACACAACCTAAGATGGTCTAAAACGAATTTTTAAGACTACAATTTCGAAAATTTTAGGAGGAAAATCATTTTTGAAGTTTGAACTTAATCTATTTCTATTCTATTCAAGAGTCACAACTGACTTCAACTATATTTATGTCGAGGTCTGCATACTAGTGCCTTGCCTCCATTATTTTATATACCGATAGATGGCAGCACCATCACCGGATCGAACAGTTAATGAGAATTTAGAACTAGTCCAAGAGCTAATAGCTACCTGGTTACTAGCACCCCCAGAGGTATCGTTTCACTTGGAGGACATTGAGACCACGAGCATATTTAACGTCGCCCAGTCCCCTTTAAGGACGACGGTGGGTCTTCGACCAGCGGGGATCGAACCCGAGCCCCTCCGGCCCCGAGTCCAATGCCCTACCGATCAGGCTACCACGGCCCCTTGAACTTAATCATAAGCATAATAATCAGAGTTGCCAAGTAGTGAAAAACGAAGTTAGTAGCAGAGTTTTACGTGGCAGGGGGAGGGGGTAAACGGCACATTTTTAATTACGAATGCAACATACGCAACGAATAATTTACATTAAGAGGCAATATTCTGTTTCTTAGTGCATTGCATTTGAAGCCTATTCCACATCGAGCCCAGTGGTGTTCCCATAACACATATTGTGCGTAATGGATTACTAGGAGTATACCCTCAGAAAAGTAGATGGGAACATCACTGATCAAGCCATGTGAACGTAATTCGTCAAAAAAAAAAAATCTTTTTGAATTTTTGACCAAGGTTAAAAGAGCGCGCGTCCCCTCCTTTGCTTGCGCACCAGAAAAAAAGTTTTTCCTCTCTCCTAAACAAGTAACACTTTACTTTGGAAAAACTAATAATGACTGGTTTATTGTTTTTTTTTTTTTTTTTTTGCATTAATTGTGGTAAGATTATTTTGCTTATTTTTAAACATACATCTAGGATTTTGTTAGAAAAGCAATATTATTTGAATGATGATATTATGGACATTATCTATAAGGATTGAAAAATTTCCTGTGATTACAAAGAAAAAAAAAAGAAAAATGTAAGTTTTGGACAAGTTTTCATGGCTTCGTAGTTCAAAGCTGTAGTTTGTAGAAACTACCATTTTTTGTTGCAGATGGCAGCTCTGTTTATAGTACTCAGAATCCAGTTTTCACTGCTTGACTCCATTTTAAACCATAAACTAAATTCTCTGTCCATCTTTAGGATGGTTTTAAAAAAACTTGGATGCCACCTGTTTGATGCACTCTTGTAATCTTTTGACCTGCCACATATTTGCGTGCTTTTTCAATGGCAGTTTAAACCGCCAGGATCCTTGGTATAGTGGTGCCCCTGATATTCGGTATTAGTTTCTTGATACAAGAAGGAAGGACAACTTCACCCCCGGTTCCCTAAATGACTAGCCTGCATTTATGTCATTCATATTGATGAAAATATAAATTTCGGTTTACCTGTAACATTCGGTTGTTGCTAAATACCAAATGACCATGTGCAATTGCTTTTTCAAAGGTACACATGGTCTTCCAGTAGCTTGCACTTGAAAACTCTCGGACACCTATGAAATAAAAATAAAATGAATCACAAGGCGACGCATTTACACAGAGAAATAAGTGGATGCTTTTTTTTGGGGGGGGGGGGGGTATTTCGAGTTATGTGACACGATAAAAACTTTAAGAGAAAGGAATAAGGAATATTCGAGTTTTCGGAATTCGACTGTATGGGAACATAGCTGTGGTGCAAGAAAGAATTTTATTTTAGACATAAGAGTTAAACACGGGGGTGCCCACCCCCCTAAATATCACAAACCCAAAAAAACGGGAAAAATACCCCTCAAAACACCCTCCCCAACATATTTCAATGGAGCAGTTTGTGCAGTGACTTCCCTGAGTTATAGTAAAGAATATAATGCACCCAGGCAAGGAAAGACACCGCTCCAAAAAACAGCTTTGGAGAAAACCAAGGCTTTGCATTATAGTTTTAAGTAATTGTTTCAAATACTACTATACATGCAAAAAATTTTTAGATGTGATGTTAACTGGATAGTTTTGTTGGTTAAATTCATAATCAGGGGTGCCCATTCCCCACCTCCAAAGTTTTATGGCACAAATCCCCCCCCCCCCCCAATTTTACTCCCTTCCTTTTAATTTTAGCTCTCTCTTTTTTATTTATTTAAAAAAAATATTTTTTTAAACTTTTCGATTATTAGTATTATTTTATCATAAAAATTCTGTGCTACGCCAGTGACACACACACTAAATAAATAAATGAAATTAAATATAAGAAGTATAAAATAAAATAAAATTTATAATTCAAATTAAAAATAAATCAATTAAAAAAATTTTAAAACAAAAAAATCCCTATGGACATCCCTGTTATAAATGCATCTTTGAGTTCAGAAATATTTCTTCAACTATGAAAATTGAAAAATGTTTCACCAAAGCACCAGTTGTGAAAGTTAAAACCACCAGTTAAAACTATGTGGCAAGAAAGGGCATTTAATTTAGATTTTAAATTCAATAACTAGTGCGTTTTGTTCCAAATTTTAATAAGTTGTGTCAATTTCCTTGGTGCGATACATCGAACCCTTTTAAAGAGAAAGTACTCAGTAATACATGAGTTTTCATATTTAAATGAGTAAGAAACACTCCATACTATATTTTCAATTCTTTCCATGGTATGTATGTGCAGACGAAAATGACTTTTAAAGACTCCATCACTCATTTGGCTCATAACGTTTTCAAAATAACCTTCCATGCGTGGAATTTTCTCCCTCACATCAGTACATAGAAGAATAACATCTTCGGAAGAAGATGATTCAGTGGAATCAGAATCAGATTCTGAACTGCTAAAAATAAATTCTAATATTTCAGCTTGCTCCATTGCGAAAATAAGCGAAAAGCGAAATCGACCGGAAAAACCGCGCGTTTGTTTATAAACTTCTTTCGACCGGTTGGTGACCGTGACGTCACAGCCACGACCGGTCGAGATCGGAGCAACCGAAGACCGAGAGTTTAGAAACGCCCCCTTTAAGTTAGAAACAACAGTTTCGACTACATCATAACATCTGAAAAAATGAAATTTGGTAGCAAAATGTATATTTTCAATTGCCTTTAACACATGATTTATTTATTTAATTTGGCCTTTTGCAAAAGGTTCGCCCCTCCCCCCTCCTCCGCACATTTTTCTCAAAAAGAACCCAAACCCGATGCAATACCAACCCGACGCTTAATGATCCAATGATTGTTTAGCTGTGCCAAACCCGATGTTTAGTAAATCATTCTCATTTCTTCTTCATTCCCAGCAAAACTACTATGCCCCCCTAGTATGATCCCCTGATCCCCTAGTATGCAGCCTACAAACAAGATCAATATATATGTTTTTGAGAAACATGTATTTAAAATGTTAAACATGTATTTGCTTTTATTACATTAGTCAAAAGAATTTTTTTCTTGTGTTTAGCAGTTGCCGACAAGACATCATTACACTAAAAAATTAAATCTACTTTAGTACACTTCCTTGTATGAGGTAAAAGGATCGTTTACTCATCGATATATTTTGTTGTAGAATAATCCAACAATAATCAGAAAAATTGTAAATAACTATAGTAATAACTTACTTGTAACATTAGAGTGAAAATAAAAGATAGTATTGCAGTTATTTACCAGTATATTACCCAGAGAAGTATTTTAAAACGCATCAACAGTGTGTCTGCACACTTGACATGCTGAAGAGCTGTTTAGCGAATGTAATAGAAAAGGAAAAATCTCCGAAGCATGTTTTTTTCTCCGATGACTCCCCCCCCCCCCCCCCGTCTCGTTCTGTTTGCTGTCGAACCAGGTGTCGAAACCAGCTCATCGATAAACAGAAATTTCAAGGATGAAAACACACCATTTCCCCCGTAGCAATAGCTATCCCTTATTTTGTCACCATCTGCGCGACGTTAAAAGGGGACCTACGGACTCGGGCTAAATTGCGGGTGTCAAGGTGGGAGGCCCCGAAGGGAATTGATTTTTTGTTTCCTTTTTTTTAATATTTAAGGTACTTCTACTTTTTTCTACTAATGTTTTTCGAGTTCATATCCGAGGAAAAAAATTGTTCATTTACAATTAACGCCAAAGCAAACAGATCCCTATTGGAAAAAAAAATGATACCGGAAAAAAATATACCGGCTTATGAAACACCGGAACCGGTATCATACTTCCGGTATGTCAGTATTTATACCGGAACCGGTGTTCCATAAGCCGGTATAATTCAGATCCCGGTATTCCATACCGGAACCGGTGTTCCATAAGCCGGTATAATTCAGATCCCGGTATCCCATACCGGAACCGGTATTCCATACCGGAACCGGTGTTCCATAAGCCGGTATAATTCATATCCCGGTATCCCATACCGGAACCGGTATTCCATACCGGAACCGGTGTTCCATAAGCCGGTATAATTCAGATCCCGGTATCCCATACCGGAACCGGTATTCCATACCAGAACCGGTATTCCAATAATACCGGTATTCCATGCCGGAACCAGTACTCCATACCAGAACCGGTATTCCATACTGGAACCGGTGTTCCATAAACCGGTATACTTCATATCCGGGTATTCCATACCGGGACCGGGGCTCAATACCGGAACCGGTGTTCCATTAGCCAGTATACTTCAGATCCCAGTAGTCCATACCGGAACCTGTGTTCCGGTATACTTCAGATGTCTGTAGTTCCTACTGGAACCGGTGTTCCATAAGCTGGTACTTCAGATCCCGGCACTCCATTTCCGAATGGTTGTTCTATTTTGGAATTTATTTGGTTCTTCAAATCCCGGTAGTTTTAGCCAGAGTTGTTGTTCCAACTTCAGTTGTATACCGATATTTCTTTCTGGTACTGGTACAGCACATTTCGTTACTTCCTATCGCGGTAGTATATTCTGGTGATTCTCCAGAATGGTCTGTACTGACTTATGATGCGGGAATAGACACTGGTGCAGTCCATTCTGATGTTAAAGTGTACTGGCATTGCATAAGCTGGTACGGTGCATGGTGCCAGTAGCATACTGAAGTCACTAGAATACCAGCATTGCATTAGGTATATTTACGAAGCACAATACTTTAATGTAACATAATTAAATCGACTAAAAATGCGACTTATCAATATCCAAAACTTAAAAGAAGGGATGCAAAATTACAAAATTAATCAAAGCTATATGTAGTGCATTATCGAGTAAGCGATTAAAAAGTAAATATATTTAGTCAGAACAAAAATGTTTAATTGCAATATATTATTATGAGTCCAGCCACTTCAAGAAATTCTTTAAATGACAATAGTTCTTGAGAAAATAGAGAAGATTTATTTACGACAAGAAATATCGTTAGCAACTGCTAAATTAACCATAGCAATTAGGCAAATTCCATTAACACTGTAAACTCAATGGTCACACACGTATTTACATCACAATACGCAAAAACAAATCATAAATCTGAGCATGATACGCAAAATCTGAGCATGTTTGGCACCTCTGTTTTGTGCACAAAAGTGCACTGTACAAACAGCACACTCTGTACAGCTAAATTGTACAATACTTTTCATATGCAATCACAATGCTCAGACTTAGTGCAATTTTTTACATAATGTTTTCATTGTGTAGAGACTACTTTTTGTCCGCAATATTTAAAATGAAAAAAAAAAGAAATTGAAAATTAAAGTTTCTTAATTTTAGCATGTTTATTAACAATAAATTTATTTAGGAGAACATATCAAAAGTATTGTTCAGTTTTTGATGAAATATAAGAAATTCTAAAATAAAGCCTGTCGTGGAGTGGAAATCATCTTTGTTACCAAAAATCTGTTTATTACTCCTGAAATTCAGCAGCAGTTGTTACAACTGTTACTGCAGTTATAACTTTTTATTGAATACATTAATAAGTTAAAGTTGAACAAAATATAGATTTTAACTTACTAACATATATGGCAAGAATGTCCTTCCTACCAGGAATGATGATGAACCCCCTCCCCCAAGCAAACAAGACCCCAAAGTTGAGATCAATAAACCCTTTAAAATGTCTATGGCATAATCTGGATTAATAAATCTGGATCACTGTGTCATAACCCAAATTTAATGCTCTTTCTTGCCACAAAAGGTTTTCTTGTGCATGCTTACGATATAAAACTATATAATCAATGGTGATGCATTAAAATTTCATAATTTAGAACCAAAAATTTCACACATTCAGTATGCATTATTAATTTAGACAACAAAAAGTAAATAATAAGCGCCACATTATAATTTTTTCCAAATATTGTAACATTCGAGTTTAAACCACTTAAAACTACTATTGTGTAGATGTTTATTCTCCAATATTTTTCAGCTGTTCGTGTCAGTTTTGTTGCTGTATAGCATAGAAAAACATAGTGTGTTATCTATATAACTCACAGCGTGTTACTGGTTTCCATGGTTTGAAAATATATTTTGATACCTATCAGATATTTTCAAATTTAAATAATTAAATGTATTGTCAAATTGTTGCTGTTTATTTTCCTACATTATTCTTATAGTATATAGATTAAAAATTAATGTTTCTTTCATTACTTATACACCCAAACCTGTTTTTATGCGATGGATGGTGACCGCATAAAAAAAAAATCCCATTAAAAAAAATATTGTTCGAAACTTCACAAGTAGTTATAAAAGGTTGTTTTTGCAACACAGTTAAAAAAAAAATGTGGTGGATAGGGAACGCATAAAAAAAGTCTCACAAAGAAAATAACCCCAAAATTAAACAAAATCAAAATAAACCAAGTGAAGATAATTTTGCAGACTCCTGAAAAATTTCCTGAACAAGGAAATTTTTGGGAGGTCAGTGACTTCCCATCAGGATGCCCATGTCCTCACTTGAAGATATTACTTCACACTCGTTTTATAAATAATTTTCATACACTGCACAAAAACAGGTTTGCATATAAATAAACATGTATTTAATGTAAAAATTTATTCACTTTAAATGGTATTAAATCTAGCTGATATCTACAATTTTGAAATATAATTTAATATAAGAATAAAATATAGCATAACTACAGTTGATATTGACTATATTTTGGTTATTGACTATAATATTTATATACTCTATGAAACTGATTACAAATATACACACAAGCCTTGTAAAGAATCACAGTATCATATACACAAATATAATGTTTTATGTAATATTAATACATGAAAAGCTGATTTAAAATCATAGGTTATATTAGCTTAGTTTTATTGATTATTGCTTACATGTGTTTTAATGCTTATATGTAATCTTAAACATATAAAATCTGAGTATCTATCTATCTATCTATCTATGTCCAAGCTTCTTCTCCCGAACGACAGTGAACTGACCATCGAACCAGGTATCGATGGATTCGTAATCCTCCCGTCTTCATGTTTAGCTATTTAACATAATCCTCCGATAATAATTAGCGGAGATATCAATTAAAAACTATTAATTATGACTCTTAGATTTCAAAATCAAATCCCTATTTTTCGAAGGCTTTCCTCCATTTAAATTATTATTCAGTGCTTCATCTCAACTTTCCGCAACAATGCTTTTATTAAAATGTATGTGAGCGTGAAGAAAATCATTGAGATGAAAGATCTGTTGCCATTTTTTTTCTCGAATATGCTCAGGTAAAATTCTTGTTTTTGTTTTGAGGCTTTTCCTGTAATCAGGGGATTTAAAATGTTTACTTTATGGGGGTTTTCCGCAATCTGCCACAAAATTTCACTGACTTTTTTTTTGGTTCAAGCCTGAGTGTTGAACTCGCGTCACTTGATATAACTTTCATTTTTTAGGTAGCCCGTGCAACGCCGGGCACGCAGCTAGTTTAAAATTAATGTTTTACAATAAATTTTATTAAATTTAATTGAGTTGCTTTTGCAACAATAGTAAACAAATTTTACAAAATTATAAATTTTAGAAACTGAAAAAAAAAAAACAATACCAGTCAGGGTTGGCTGATTGGACCCAATGGTTTTTTTTAAATAACCCATTTTAAAAACCCATTATTTAGCCCACTTTTTGGTTTTTTAAAATTTTCTGAGAAGTTTTTTTAAAAACATTAAATATTTTCACAATTTAAACTTCTTTTTTATTTGTTCTTCATCACTGACAGTGGACATAAAAAACAAATTTTGAACTTCAGTGGTTTTTCTTAACTCTTTATGGCATTAAAAAATACTTCAAAGATTTTAAATAAATATATTTAACTTTTTTCTTTAACTGGTCAATAAATAACTCAAATTGTCTTGACTAAGCCCTGTCACGTCTGATTTTCTCAATATTTGTAGTTTGTACAGAAACTACTCTAGCTAAAAGGCTCTTTCATTTGAATTATTTTCTGCAAACCAACACATCACAAATCTCGAATAAACAAGGTATATTTTTTAGAAGACAACAGGCATTACAAACGGTCAGACGGAAAACAGAATAGGATGTACAGTATTTTCATTATCTTATGAAAAAGTTTAATATTTCTTACTCTGTGCACAGAAATAGAAAATAATTTGTGGGTCCGAAAGTCATGCAATAAGTCCCTTGCTAGCACTTACCTTGGGTGGAGGGCATTGGAGACCCTCTCTCTCCTTCAGCAGCATATTGTAATTGTAGGGATATCAGCAACTCACTTGACGTGGTCTGACAAAGTTATTAAATTGGTAGATGCTGGCATCATTTGGGGCTAAGTGCAAAGACCCATAACAAAATGAAGTTAAAAAATGCTACAGGCCTATGTGAACTTAATGTAAATACAGTAACACCTTTAGTGAAAATACAGGGTTTTGTATATTTAATTTGAATTCTTGATCCTGTAATATATAAGTCATATCTTCTTATAGGAAATCTTTGAATAACTTCGTTTATTGACGTAGAGTGGATAAATGAGATGAAAGTTAATTAGGTTGAAAATTAAAAATTTTATTTCAATTTTTTAATTATTATGACAATTCTTCTGATTACGTGATAAAGCAATTAAATTGATAGTTGCGGGGGTCGTAAAAAATGAAGTCACAAAAGCACTACAGGCTTGAGTGCTCTTAATAAAAACATAATATACCTGTAAGGAAAATATTGTGTATTTTCATTAAGAAATTTGAAACCTTGACCCTGTAATGTAAAAGTTCTCTGCTAATGGGAAATTTTTTAAAAACTTGTCGTGCACGGAACAAGAGTGAATAAATAAGATGAAAGGAAATTGGAATGAAAATTTATATTTTTAAGTGACATAGTCGAACCTCCATAACTCCAATATTTCTTTATCTCAAAGTTTTCATCAGGTCTCGAGCTTTTGAGACTGTTGTGGAAACTTCACGTAACTTGAACGTTTTAGCTGGTGCCTTGGGACTTAAGTTATCAAATTTGAGTTGACTGTATCTAAATTTTTAAATTGTCATGATAATTCTTTTGAGGACGCATGCCTCAGTTTCCGATTATTATCTTTAGATATAACAATAAGATAAACATATATTGACATATATATTTAGATAAACATATATTGACAAAAACAAATTTTTAAAATCAATATGCGTGCATTTGGAGGCATTCATTTTGTCTAACGCAGACAGTAGAGTTCCGGCACTTGAATGATAATCTGGCTGAATCTAAGAAACACCCTCAGCAGCAAGGACGGATTCAGGAATCCTTCGAGGGACAAAATTGCGCTTTAGAACTTCAATTTTGGAAAAATGGCAAGCCTATGAACCCTCTCCCTCACCATAATCCAGTATCGTTTAAAATAGTCCTTTTGGGACTGCAGTTTTGAAAAATTAACAGAGGAAAGAGCTTGAACTTCATTCCCTCACCAAAGCCTTCTCCTAAACATTACCAAAGATGATTTAAAATCGCATTTTTAAGACTTCAAGTTTGAAATTATTCCAAAAATCTTCTGATTAAAAGTTCCATAAAATTTTTGGCAGATTAACTAAAAAATAGTTTTGAAACTTTAATGTCGAAAAATTGCTTATAGAGTGCCTCCCTTGTATCCGTTCATGCATGCTCAGTAGGGCAAAAAAACCTCTACTAGCAGACTTATTGATAAATACCCATTAACAATACATTTATACTGCATTGACAAAAAATTTATCTTTGGATGCCTGTTAAAAAATCATGACCAATAATTCAGAACAATCATTTAACAGAATTCCAAGATTCTGGAATGGAAAAACTGTATGAATTCAGCAGAGTCCAGAGTATTCTTGAGAGAATTTTCTGCTTATATGGGGAGAAGAACCCAAGACAAAAAATAAGTAAAATAAACCTTTTTTTAAAAAATGAAGTGACGAAAATCAGAGTCCACACAACAATCTAACAGTGGCCTGAAAACTGCGCAACCTATGGTGTAATTGTCTATTTACTTTGCACGTTTTAGCTAGTTCTCTGATTTGTTAACATGTCCTATTTCCATTTACTTATAAATTAAGTCATGGATATTTTCTATTTGTTTTTGTAACACACATCTCATTTTCCTTACTGATGTGTACAGTAAGTAGAACTACTATTATCCAAATTTTTTCCAGAAAAAGAAAATTAAGACAGAAACTAATGCAAAATATTTGTAGAAGTGATTCGCAAAATAAATAATCTGTCTAAGCGCTTTTCCGTCTGTGAGTTAGTTAAACACTAGCTCACACTAGTCACTTTGACAGAGATATTTAGCAAGTAATGATTTTCATTTAGAGTACAGTACATCCTTCCCGACATAATGTTCAGCACATGTTACTACACGTAGCATGTAAAAACACTCTACTTTCATTTGATAAAGAATTTAAAAATAGTTTTTCCCCATTTCAAATACAAAAATTTATTAAAATAGCATTTCTTTTCGAAAGAAATTCATTTGTCCGAGTCTACTGTAGTTGAACATTGAACAATTTGTAATTTTTCTTATTTCTATACATTTGAATTTTTAGCCTTATTCTGCTTAATTTGTTTCTTTTAGGTACAGTTACTTCTGTACAAAAGTTACTGCTACTCAACTGTGGTTTTATTTTTGTGTAAATCATGCAAAAATGTTTGGCGATAAATTTTACTTGACTGTATACAAAAAACACCGTAGAAATATCCCCCAAAAATAAATAAATGTGAAAAAAAAACCGAATGAAACAAATAAAAGAAAAAGGGCTTTACCTAAAAAATATAAAAGGAACGTAACAAAAATTGCTTGTGAGCGAAATGTAAGATTTTTTTTCCCCGTTTTCTAGCGACGAAAATTAATATGGTTAAGTTCTCGGGGACTTATTTAATATGCTAGAATTAACTCAGACAAAAATTAAAAAGAACAAAGCTTAAAATTAACAAATATTTAAAAAAAAAATTAACTTTATATTAGCACCTTAAAGAATAAAACAAGGACAGCGCAACACTAGTAAAGAAATTACACGACAAAAAATTGCTAGAAATAATAGTAAGAAAAAAAATAATAAAAATTTTTCGAAAGAGACATACTGAATTGAATGAACTAAAAAAAAAAACGTGCAAAGCATGAAGCAACAATGTAAACAAATCGACCGCATGGTTCTGTGTTAGGTTGAGTTGACTTCATTTAAGTCGGAAACTGATTCGTTAGGAGCAGGGAGTAAAAGGAAGGAGACGCATCTCCATGTTAGCAGTTTGGCAACAAAATTCCACTTCCGCCAGAGGCCGCTAGAGTATCATCTCTCGCACTACTTATATCTTTTCGCTCGTAGCGAAGCATTGTAAACAAGTGTGTTTTAAAAACTATCACTTGTATATTTGGAAGTATTAAACTACTTTCGCCATGAAAGCTGTTCAAAGAAGCATAGAATACTTTACTCCACCCTAGGTTTTTGGCATATTTTGCATTCGATGTGTTTAATTTGTATTTCTGCTACGACTTTAGCGAGCATTCATTCTTGTTATGTGTTGTGCAATTTTGTGTTCTATTTTGTATATTGTTTTTGATATGGCTGTTCTGCTCATTTGCCATGAAACTAAAAATGATTTTAGCTGGCTTTTGAAAACATTTTCTCCCAATAAAACCCGTAAATTACGATCCGGTTTTCATAATTTTTCTGAGTACTATGCATTTAATTTTAAGAGTAAGCGAGAAGACTTGATTTTAAAGTTATTCATTTAAAAAAATAGAAAGAGAGTAGCAATGAACAACTAAAGTTTTGGAATTTAAATCACTAATTTTGTTTCCTTCTAGTTATATTTCCATGTCCTTTTTCTTCTTATTTATTAAATTTCACATATGCTTAACTTGAATAATAGAAACTCCACTTTAGTAGAAAAACTCAATAACGCACTCATGTAGAGAATTCAATTGAAATTAAGATTGAACTGTTTAACTTATAATTTTCATCAAAATATTTATGTTTTGCTTTTTTTTTTCTTCAAATTTCACTTAAATCCAGAGCAGAGCAACAATTTCAAACTAAACGTAATACATAAAGTTTTATGTAAGCTTATATCACACGAAATTTATGTATGGGAGGAGGAGAAAGAAAGTAACTATGGTAAGTGAAAACGAAACACAATGTGATAAATATAAGCTATAAACTAGATCAACGCTTGTAATAAATAGCACTTTCTTGTAACATTATTTGTAATTGTTCACTAATAACTAACGATAAACAATTTTTTTTTCTCAATATACAGAGTGTTAATATTTTTTCTAATCGTTTTTAAAGATAAATCCAACGAAATAAAAAGAAAAAAAAGGTTATTTCAGCAAAAGTAATTAATTAAACAAAAACGAAACTAAATATTGGTGCACATAATACAGTGAACTATATTAAGTTATATGAGCTAATATCGCACGAAATTTGTGTGTGTGGGGGGGGGTGCAGGATAAAGAAACTCGGTGTAACAGAACCAAATATTGGAATAAAAGAACCAAGTAATTATGGTAAGTGAAAACGAAACTTAGCTTGATAAATATAAGCAATAAACTAGATTAACGCTTGAATTAAATAGCACTTTCTTGTAAGATTCTTTTTTAATTGTTCACAATTAACTAACGAAAAAGCAGTTTTTTTTTCAATGTTCAAAGTATTAATTATTTTTTTTCTTATCGTTTTTAAAGATTAATCCACCAGAAAAAAAAGGGGGGAAAAACGGCTTTTTCAGCAGAAGTAAACAAAAAAAAGAAACTAAATATTATTGCACATATTACTGTGAAATATTTAATTTTAAATGAGCTTATATCATGCAAAATTTATGGGGGAGGGGGGGGAGAGGGTTGATCGAAGTTACTGCATAAATTAATTGGAGTAAAAGAACTAAGGAGAAAGAAGATCGAGGACACACAGAATTAATGTCTAAATTCTAGAACAAATATAAGAAAGAAAGTAATTTTAGGTCCATCGTGCTGACCGCGCGATATTATTGAGTTGCAACAAATTTTTCGTATCAATGGCCCCAAACTAGCTAACTGCCGGCATCCACCCAGTCGAATACTCGGGGTCGGTTAAATCAGGCGAGCGAACTGCGAGAGATGGACCACTAGCGCCACCATTGGCGATGGAATAATCCGGTCACTTTTTCGCCCCGCTGCCAAAGGAGATGAAGCTCCTTCTTTTAGCCTCCCTGGTTAGGAGTGAAAAATGATTCATAAATTATTAAATATTAGAAAATCTAGGACGAATACAAATTAAAAAAAAAACTTCGTTATGCAAACCGCTGGGATGTAAATCAATTTTGTGCCAATTTTCATCATCATACGTTGCGTTGATTTTTCAGTAGATTACTTGACCCGAAAAGCTATTGCGCAATCAAAAGTTATTCGCAGCTCCAATGCTCGAATACGCTACCTTGCGGTGATTAGCAATACTAAAGAAAAAGGTAAAACATTCCATTCCACGGTTTGATTCATACAAAATTAATTTCAAATGGAAACGCATGGCGCAAAACGAGCCTTTATTTTTCTCTCTCCGTTGGCAACAACCCGCTTTGTTTACGTACGATCTTTGTTTACGTTCTGCAGACTCGCTTCTAGCGTTAGATGTCTAGCGTTAGAATTTGATTTTAGAATGAGTGTTTTTAATCACTTGAATATAATTTTAAAAGAAGAGAGCAGTGGACTTGGGAGTCTTTAGATGAAAGATTTAAACGCAGATCGGTCAGAAATGCTGCCAATAGGATTAGGCGCGCAAACGCACGCCGTAAACCGTGAATTGCAAACCGAGTGAGTTCTGTAAGTGTTTCCAAACATATTTCCGGTGTAATCATGCACTTTACTGGAGAAAAGAGTTGAACTAACACTGACAGTAATAAAACTGGAGAAAAATATTAATGTATAAAAAAATGCTAATAATAACATTGATACTTATCCTCGAAATACCACTTATTTTATCCGATAGTAACGTGCCTTTTAATTCAAACGTGAACAATTTCCTGTTAGATTAGCCTTCCCAATAACTATAAATAATGCACAGAGTCAAACTTTTGATAAAATTTGTTTAGATTTTAAAAAACCACTTTTCAGTCATATACATGTCATTGTAAGTCATTCAAAGTCTTGTATCTGAAAACCCAGAAATTTTCAACTGTGTATGTAGTGAGGTATTATGATTTTCTTCTTTTAAAAAAATTCCTTTGCAAAGCCAATGTTTCTGTCGAAAGGTTTTCCCTTAACCATAATACTTACAAAAAATTAAGCTCCCTACTTACTTGGGCTGTAGAGTCGGAGGAAAAATGTCTTACTCCCACTCCAGGATTTTTAGAGACTCCGATTCCTTTACCCAAAATTAGTCTGACTCCAGCTGTGATTCCTCAAATACTGGCAGAGCTGCGAATTTTCAGAGAAAATTACCAACTGTCTCTTGAAATTTTAAACCTTTGACTCAACCTCTTTTACCAAAAAACCACTCCAACTCCACAGCCCAGCTAGAGCTTGATCACAAAAAGAAGACGGATGACTTTGATGCAAAAACATCCGTCATTTGTATCATTTGTAATAGGTTTTTTGTTAATATTTTGGAAGATAGGATTAGCGAAACCATGCCTCTTATTATTTGGTGCTTTCTGGCAGATTCTACCAATTACAAATGATGCAAATTATGTTTCACTTCAAGGTCATCCGCCTTCTGTTCGTGGTCAAGCTTTACTAACTGCAATCTGTAAAAACTGAAGTTTTTTTCCAACCACATTTTTGTATATACAGTGAAGCACCGTTTATGCATTTTTGAAGGGACTATGAAAAAAGCGTACAAATGAAAAAACATATACTTGGTAAAGGTTAATGTATATTAGACTCTCCAGGGACCAATTTAAAAAATGTATTATTAATTAAAACGTATAAAAGGGAAACGTATAAACTGTGCTTCACTGTATTATGTTATTCCACGTAGACTAAATGAATTTATTGGACAATTCTCATTGCAAAACATGTCACTTAGTTTTGCTAAGCATTGAAGTTAAGAACTGAACAACAATGACAAAGTAAAGCAACAAATTGAATCACGAAGACCTGAAAAGCGAAACATTTCACATACTTTTGCAATGGCATTGATGTTAAGAACTGAACCACAGTGACAGAGTAAAGCGACAAATTGAATCGTGAAACCTGATTTTACTGCTAATACGTTTTCATAAAATCATTTTGACCCTGCTTTATTTATAGTCATTAAGAAGACGAATCTAACATGAAATTGTTTACGTTTAAATTTAAAAGGCATATTACTATGGAATGAAATAAGTGGTATCTGAGGTATGACATAAACATTAGTGTTATATATAATAATCATTAATTTTTTTGCTACAATAATATTTTTCTTCAGTTTTATAATTATCAGTCTAAGGTCAACCCTTTTTCTCCAGTAAAGTGCATGATCAATCCATAAATGTGTTCGGAAACACTTGCAGAATTCTCTCGATTTGAAGTACACATTGTGCATTTGTGCACCTTAGCCTATCAGCAGCATTTCTGACTGATCTGAGTTTAGTTTTTTCATCCAGGGCCAGATTTGGAAATGTGGAGGCCCTGGGGGAATGAAAGAGTGGAGGGCCCTAATCAGGGTTCAAAAAAAAATCATCATATTTTGGAAAATATCCGATACATTGATATATATCCGAATTGATATATAGCCATTCATCCCTTCAGTGTGTCAATAAAATGAGTACGAAGCATTCTTGGGAACTAAACCCTGGGAGTTTTGCATTAGGCTGACCTCTTAACAGGAACATCTGCCTAGCTCCCAAGAGACCTTGGTCAGGAGGAGTGAGATGGGTACAGTAGGCCTTGGCCCTCATAAGATGTCATGCCACTAGGTTTGGTTTTTTGACTCTTAAAACACTCATCCTAACATTTTTTACTAAATCACTGCTTTTAGAGAATGTCAGAAGTTGCTTGCTCTTTGCAACTGTTAGGCATTTTAGAAAATATATACACACATTTTGACACTGAACATAGTATAATTAATGACCATGAAATGTTTTTAAGCTGCCTTAGTCTTTACAGTATGTAAACATTGTATGGTTTTTTTCACTAATTTCTTTTGCATTCAGTAAATGTAGGAAACAAAGATTATATTATGATTGTAATTTTAGTGCAAAAATGTTCCCTTACATACTTTTCTCAAAAGATAATGAAATTGCAAACTTATGCTTATAATAATCTAATGCAGGATTTGCATGTCAAATTAATTGTCCCCTTTAAATGTATGAAAATCATAAGTGTTATGAGATTCATATAAAAAACACTAACCTTTTTTTAATACAAATAAAACTAGACTAATGTATTAGTGACCTGTGAGCGAGTGTAACAATGGTATGCTTTTTGATAGGAACTGTATGGGGAAATTAACTTTAGTTTTGTTGCAAAATAAATCTTAAATTATCTGGCATGCCGAAAGATTCAAATTTCCGGCATGCTGGTCAACCTCGCTTTTCGGGGTAATATGGTATTAAAAAATCTAGATTAAATTGATACTCGTTTCAAAATTCCCCCGTAAGATTTCATACTGGCATTTAAATTTCCAGTGTGGTTAGTTACAGGTTTCAAAATTTCTGGTACGTTTAAAAACCACTATTAAAAATCCAGATTAAATTGATTCTGGTTTCAAAATTTCCAGTATGTTTAAAAACCGGCATTAAAAAATCCAGACTAAATTGATACTGGTTTCAAAATTTCCAGTATGTTAAAAACCGGTATTAAAAAATCCAGATTAAATTAATACTGGTTTCAAAATTTCCAGTATGTTAAAAACCGGTATTAAAAAATCCAGATTAAATTGATACTGGTTTCAAAATTTCCAGTATAAATTGATACCGGTTTCAAAATTTCCAGTATGTTTGAAAACCGGTATAAAAAAATCCAGATTAAATTCATACTGGTTTTGAAATTTCCAGTATAAATTGATACCGGTTTCAAAATTTCCAGTAAGATTTCATACCGGAATTTAAATTTCCGGTATGATTTTCTTTTTTTCCGGTACAAATCATACTGGGTCCGGTATCATTTGGATACTGGTTTTAGGATTTTTTTCCAATAGGGGAATTTGAAGTTTCATTAAAAGTAAGTCTTAGTTTTCTGGGAAACATGGATAACGCAGTTTGGTTCCCATAATGTTTCATTACGTTCTCGCACTAAAATATACTCACAAAGAAAAAGGAAGATTGAACACAAACGAATCATTTTACATGCTGAAATGTGTTTCTGACAATGCGAGTAACGATGAAGAAAAAACTGAAACCGCTTAATTTCAGAAATCACGGGCACGAGGATCAGGGACAGATTCTGACTCAAAAAGAGCATCTGCCTTGACTTGCTGAAAGGGCACATGAGGGCTCTTGGGGTGTAGCCCCCCCCCCCACCAAAAAACAAATGAGTGAAGCAGCCAAAAAAAAAAAAAAAAAGAAATCCTTTGAATGAGCATTTCTACAATATTCTTGCAATTGAACTATGTTTCATAAGACAACGTTGGGGCCTCCGAGGCTCTGGCATAGAAACTCCATCTTCGAAGCCGGAGGTCATGGGTTCAATTTCCTCCTGTTCCCTGGGTATTATTTCTTTCTCTTGCGTTGCAAATCTTTCCTGTGTGTGTCAAGAGGCAATGCGCTTTTTACATCTATACAGGTGAAGCAGATTAGCTTCTGTATAAATTTAAAAAAAAAGAATAACACAACTTTGTTTCGAGGTTCTGACATTTAAAGAATACATTATGCCAACATATTCTCGAATAAGAAAAAAAAGTTATTGTCTTTAAGCCAGGGCGAAGGCAGGACACACTCTACGTGCAATGTACCAGGGTTATGAACATAAAAACTGCAGTTTCGTACTTGTTATGGACTCATCACTCTGGAATAGTCAATAATCGAGCTGGAAGCAGTTGTCAGCACATTGAAGCTGAAATTACCAACAACGGACGAAGCTTAATTTAGCACACAAGCGAGTATCCGCTGTTAAGGTGCGGTTCAACTCGGCAATTGAAGGCAAAGTTTGGGTAACAAGCTATGCTGAAAAAACAAATAAAAAAATTCTAAAACACACCCCGAAAAAAAAAAGAAAAAGAAAAGAAATCGGTTTTGATGATTTTAAAACATTTTTAGGGGGGGGGGGGGTCGGGGATACCCCCATGAGTCTTCTTTCTCCAAATGCTTTTAAAGCTTTTATTAGTTGATTTTGAGCTCTGTACCGCTCTTTCTCCTGAGAAGAGTGTTAATGGCTAATAATGTTCCCTTTCCCTCCAAATAAAAATAATAGCCATTAAACTGTCGAAAACGAAAATAATTGGTGAGGGCTGGTTCTAAAAAGTGGGACGTGATGAGGTGGTCATATTTGGATACAGGGGGGGGGGGGCATTTTGTATAATAATCAGAAACAATTGTGTCAAAGCATTTTGAAGGGTTTTTTTGTCACTCATTGTTGCTAATACGAAACCGAATATTTTGTGTCCATTTTAAAATTCTCTTAAAAGTTAGTGCGATAAACTACATTGGAGTAGTTTTAAGACGGTAAATAGTGTATGAAGAAACAATGGAGAAAAATGAATATTTCATTTCGTATGATTGAAACGTATATTAAAAACATAGAGCTCAAGCTATAATCATTCACTTGTGTTTTTTGTATATTTTAAATGTTTTTCACTATCAACTTTTGTATGAAGTGTATGTCGTTGGCATAATTTTTGTTTCTGAAGGTAAAAATAGTAGAAACTATTTCATTCAAAATAGCATACTACATTATCTAAAACGACGACTCAAAATCATTTAATATTCAATCCAGAAAATAATGAATATTTAACTATTACTTGCAATGTAAACTGCAATTGACAAAATTTGTATAAGTCAAATAAAATGAAAATTAGAGAGGCAAAATCATAACATATACTAGAAGTTACCAATGTGGGTACCGGAGGAGGCGAGGGGTGTCGTGAAGGAACAGTGATGTTAGTATATGCATATATAATTGAGATAAGCTCGGTTGCCATTAGAAATTTCTGATTCTTCAAAGGGCTCCACGATTCAGAAAAGTTTAAGAATCTCTCTTTGCATACAAAATTAGCTGTTGGGAGAAAAACTACTGATGTTAACTTTTAAATGTTCTCCTCAAAAACTAGTTTATGTATTACATCATTTCAAAAATGTAATATTAGTGTTAGTTTGATTTATTATTATGTTTTTTGAGCAATCACGATTGCTTATTGTTTTTATTTTACAGTAGTTGATGTCCTTTATGTAATTTTTCTATGCTTATAATGCAAACTCCTCTGGTGCACGGGTCTCCGTGACGTCCATGTCCTCAGGTCCTTGGGCAACCAAGAGCATGTCCCTTCCTCTGGGTGGTGGCGTCCTTTGCTTCGGACAACCTTGTTGACCCTATACAATCCTTTCTACGCAATAAATTACATTTAAATAAAAAAAAAACCGCCTTCAAAAAATACCCAGCAACTAAAAAGCAAAAAATAACTGATTACAGTTACCTTCTATTTCCCACCCAGACATAGAAATGAAATTTATTTTACAATTCCAGTACGAAAATCAACTAAACTAAACACCGAATTATAAAACAAGCACTGATTTAAATTACTATACGATGAATTATTTTAAATACATAACTAATTATATACGATCTCTTAATTTTTAATAACCTTTTGAAGTCGGGGCCTCCTATAAACAACTACATAACGTAACTGACAACCCACCGAATTCTGAGTTAAACACTAATTTAACTATACGCGAAATTAGTCTTTAAAACTAAACCTACTCAGTTACGTTAGGTAGTAGTTTATAGGAGGCCCCGACTTCAAAAGGTTATTAAAAATTAAGAGATCGCATATAATTAGTTAGGTATTTAAAATAATTCATTGTATAGTAATTGAAATCAGTGTTTATTTTATAATTCGGTGGTTAGTTTAGTTGATTTTTGTACTGGAATTGTAAAATAAATTTCATTTCTATGTTTGGGTGGAAAATAGAATGTAAGTGTAATCAGTTATTTTTTGCTTTTTACTTCCTGCGTATTTTTAAAGGCGGTTTTTTTATTTAAAAGTAATTTATTTTTTGCTTTTTAGTAGTGTAAATAACACGGCGAGCGTTTCGGAGACTTCCGACGACTGTGAAGAAAGGTTTTTCAAATGCGTAACTATGTACAAAAAAAAATTGTCTTCATTATTTGTTCAACTTTATCAAAGTTTGCTTTCCGAAAGCAAATGCACAAGTCACTAAAAAAAAAAAAAAAAACACGAAATCGCTTTAAGTTTAAATTTGTAAAATTGTAAATTTTAGATTTGTAATATTGTAAATTGTAATTTATGTTTCGCAATTAGTGTTTTGTAACTCGTGATAAAAGTCGCATGTTTCTTCACATGGCCCCACTATACATGAAGATTAAAAATTCCACTAGAATAAATTTTATGTTTGCTTCAGGAAATCTTTAATTCAAAATTTTCATTATCATTACTCTTAATAATATATATTTTTAGTACTTTCTTTAACTGTAGGTACAGAAAGTATAAACCTTTGTTTTATGGCCTTTTTTTTATCAATGGGTTTTATATTTAATCCTTTGTGAGGGAAATTGCATGAAATTTATTGTTTTACCCTTAACTTTTCCCTAAAGAACAAATAGGGTAAATCAAAGATTTGGAACCTAAGTTAGACCACCCCTAAACAAAACCACCACTGAACAAAAAAAAAAGCATTAAAACCGGTTCACTAAGTGAGACGATATACAAAGTAACTAAAGTACAAATCGATTTAAATGTGAGGATGATATTTGAAGAGTTCCCGCAATTTCATCAAACCTGAACTTGATTAACATTAGACCGCCAAGGAACTATGCTGTTTCAAACAAAAAAAGACGTTTTCTTATCTGTACAGGCAGGGGCGTGCACAGAAATTTGGAGCCCATCACAAATGACTTTTCCGGGCCCCTCTCCATATTGTTTACCCCCATATTTCACCGTTAGATACAAAAATATTGGGCCCCTCCAGGCTCGGGCCCGGGCCAACAGGTGTCCCTCCCCCCTCCTTGTGCACGCCCCTGGGTACAGGTGTCTTCGAGTACTTATGGAACATTGTACAAAGCAAAAACAAATCCGACGAGTTCAGAACCTCCTCCTTTTTTTTTCTTTTTTTTTTTTTTTTGAAGCCTGCTAATTAATATAACCCTAATTTCAAATTGAACTGGCGGCATCGTGAAATGGTAAATCCAGAATATTGGTCAAACTTCAGAAATCATACACAGTTATAATGTATATTATTAAAGAATATAAATTAAATCGTGGGGGAGGGGTGTTCTTTATTCAATTCCCCCTCAATTGAACACTAAATATGTTTAAAAAACTGAATATTGAATAAAGAACTTTATATTTTCGGGCCTAAATAAAGTTATTTAGCAGTAAATAAAATATTAAGGTAATTGATTCAACTATTAAAGTAGAAAAATATATTTAATTTACTGCTTTGCTACGCAGTTATAATTACATTAGTAACACATATAATAAAAAATTACCATGCGGCGCAGCGTTGAGAAAATTAATATTCCATGTGCCGCGAGAATTAAATATCGTTCAAGAGAAAGCCAAAACCTTAGGTGTGAAAATACACCGATACAATGTTAATGTCTGAAAATGAAAGCTATTGAGTTTTGTTTTTTTTCCAATCCAGTCTAAGTCCAAATCAACACTAAATTGGTTTTTCTTAAGCTGAACCAAAATTAAACTTGAGTTTAAGTTTATTCATACGGCTGTGCTAAGCATAGTAGTAAAAGTATTCATGCCAGCCCTTTTGAACAAATTTGAGTTATTAGAACCAAGTGGTTCTCTGTTTCGTATTTTACTTAATAAATAAAATGTTTTAGGGTCATTTTATCAAGGGCTATTGTTTTGAAAAATTCTTTAAAAAAAAAGACATCTGAATCAAATATATGGAAGAGCCACACTTTAAAATACAATATCTCAGCTTGAGTCCAACTGCAAAGTCCCCTTTTTTGCTTAGCACAACAGTATATACAGGGTGCGGTTAAAAAAATATCGGACAAAAATTGTATCATCGAATGGAAGAAAGGTTATTTCATTTTATTGAGTACCTAATTTATTTTTGTTTCTAACTTTATTAGGAAATAATTTACAATATATTATCTAATTTATGTATTGATTTTCGGTTTTCTTACAATTTTAAGCAAAATACCTGCTATTTTAAGTTGTTTAACCAAGTAGAACGACAGTTCGTTTGCTTGTTGTGCCTCGACAAACAGTATTTGAAACGGCATGCCGTTTCAAGTGGCTTGGAAATGATATTCGATGTCCGGAAAATGTACAAAAACGAACAGTGAACTTTTCAGTTTGTTAGGTCATCCAAAAGTGAGTTCAATGAAATCCTCGGGATTCCACGAGAGTAGTCGTTTGTGGGAATTTGTGACCGATAAACCGATAAGTGCGACTAAGGGGGGGAAAAAAAGCTTAAACAGAAGTTTTGCAAGTTCCAAAAATTCAGGCATTCGGATGACTCTAAAGATGCCGAAACGTTTGAGACGGGTCCGCAAGCAGGGCTGCGGAGTCGGAAGGAAAATGACCGACTCCGACCCCGACTCCAACTCCAGGATTTTGAAACACCCGACTCCGACTCCGACTCCAATTTTTTTTAATTTTATTTTAATTGTATTTTTTCAACTCCCTCTCTCCCTTCAGGGGAAGGGGGAAACCTCTTAAAAGAGATTGAAATATTAATTCCTTTTTATGAAAACTTCGCAATTTATTTTTGTTGTAAACCCAAGACGCATACAACGTTAGAAATTCAATTTAAAAATCAAATTTTCCTATAGTTACGAGTTAAAAAGTGAGATGACTTAAAAATTCCTTTTTAAAAAATTTGAAAAGGATTATCTGTAATTTGCCCCCCTTTAATGTTTAACAAATAGATATTGATCAAATTGTGTGCTTTCAATTTTTGAAAGCTTTAACAGGAGAGAAAAAAAGCTATTTTTCTAAATCCAAGTTCTTGAGAGGGGTTGGTTTGCCCCGGGTGACACCCATCTGCTAGATGACACCCAAAGTTAATTTCAGAGTTTATAAAAAATATAAGTATTTTAATTCTGAAAAATTTTGCGAATATATTTGAAATTATATTTCTTCAATAAAATTTCAACGAAAATAGGGCACATAAACGTCAGGAGCTAATTTTACACAAAATGCGGCGGTATACAAATTTGTACGAATATTTTTTACTATACCTATATTTATTCTTCGCTAAATTTTTAATTTAAATTTTAATGGCTGCTTTAGAATTAACCTTAATATAATTTTAAGATTAACTGCAATTATTGAGTGTTGTAATCAAGAAATCATTTACACATATTTTGTTACACACTTTTTAGTGAGAACCAAGCTTATAGAAATAGTCTTAATAAAGAAAAAAAAACATTAGATTATTTCATCGAATCTTTTGGATTCGTGCTTTCGCGCCAGAACTTCTTTGAATTTGCCGATCACCCTTAAACGTTTTAACCTTAGCTACGGGCTTCGACTTACTAATTTGTTACGTTTCTTTTACTATTTTTATAACTGTGATCGAACAAAACACTATATTTCTATTTTTATTTCAAAGTGATTACTTGAAAATGTTAGGCAACAAAACCGTTTACTGACAGTTGCTATTAGTTAAGTTGAAAAGCAAGCAAATTAGAGGACAGCTACAAAAAGTTCGGTAAGCACTTAAGCTAGTTGATTGCCATAATGGCAGTTATTTTCTTATTAGTATCTTTTTATACATGTAATAGAACCGATTGGTAGTCAGTTTTTAAAAAATGCAAGGAGAGTCAGTGAAAAGGGAAGAAAAAAAGAGGCCCAGAGTCGGAGTCGAAGTCGGCATGTTCTCTAACGACTCCGACTCCTTTACCCCAAAATCAGTCCGACTCCGACTCCACAGCACTGCCCGCAAGTCCACACTGGAAGAGATACCTTTCATTGATTTACCGTTCAACCGGTTCATATCCGCCAGAACCATAGGATTTGGTCTGTAGACACCATAGGCTCGCATATAAGGGGGGGAAGTGGGGGCTCAAGCCCCCCTCCTTTGGAAATGAGAACTTCCTCTTCCTTTTAATACTTTTTTCTTTGTAAAAATGTAAAAACATTTTTTCTCCAGCCATTAATGAATTAGTTATCAAAAATGTTAAATTTTATTAGCTCTAATCTGTACTAAAGTCGGTTTAAATGGGGAAAATATCCTGCTAAACCATGGGGAAAATATCAGAGCCCCCCCCCCCTTAAAATTTTGCATATGGTGCCTTGGTAGACACTCCAAGCACCTTAGAAAGTTAGATATCGCCAAAATCCGAAGTCAGGCTTAGTCTGGAATCAAGAGACAAAAAATCTCTAGTTTTTTGTGGATGAGGGTCGTAAAATGAATCAAAAAGTGAACCAGAAGGATATTTTAGAAGTTATTGTACTTCTGTATCTAAGATCACTTCAGCTTTGTAGACTGGACATTTTCAGACAGAGTGGTGCAAAGCGCAATGTTTTTGACAAGATATCATCTTTTGAGTGAACGCTCTACTCGCTCGACCTCAATCGCATTTATTACACTGTATGGCCGATTTTAGGGTCAAAAGTCTACCCTAAACTACACATAAAACTGAACTCTGTAATCCAATTGCTATATAGGAAATAGGATTGATTAAAGGACTTGCTGCCCTTGAATGAAAATTTCAATAAGCAGTTGCATCTCTGTATTACTGCAAAAGGCTGCTAGTTTGAAACCAATTAAATTTAATGATTGCTAAAGGTCTTCTCATATTATTATTTTTTGTGTTTTGTTAGTTTATTTATTTTTAATAAAGTTTCTTGGAAAATTGCTTGCCCGGGTTTTTTTTTCCGCACCCTGTACATTTGGTTCGCAGTCAGCAGAAACTTAGTTTTGTGATTAAAGTTATGCTTGTTTTTTTTTACGAAGAAGGAAAATAAATTCTTCACTAAGGTTATTTATTGGTTTAAGCTTTTTTGTAAAAAGTATTATTAAACATTTTTTGATCAATATGCAAATTATATTGTCAAACAACAACTTGCATTAACGTTAGACAGTATTTTAACATAAAACGGGAGGGAGGAGGAAATTGCATCAGAATTTAAGCGCGAGAAATTTCTAATCACTTTTTGCTGAAATTTTCAATTAAAACCCAGAAAAGTTGAAAAAAATCTTTAAAATCTCAAAATTCAAACTCCTTTTTTTTTTTTGCATCTTTTATTTTCGTGCGAATTATTTAATCCTAGTTAAGGATAAATTTTATAAATGTCGTTTATATTTATTTATTTATTTTTTGGTGAGTGTGATTTTATCACCATCCACTCACTTTCGAGATGATTAAGCAAAGATCTCCTGCTCTGATTCTTTCTTTTTCTTTTTGCATGTTTTAATTTTTACGAACATCAAAGCCATGAATATATTCATAGAACAAGAAGCCAAGTCCTCAAAAACACGAAATATCTTTGTTTTTCAAAATGCTCGTATTCGCTGCACTTGCGGTCTCGCGTCAAGAATTTTGTAAGCTTTTGTGTTTAGAATTTATTGAAATGCTAATTAGTTAGATCACAGTTTTTGCTGTATTTGCTAACTAGAATCATTGACGACGCGTCAAACGTTCTGAATAGCTGCAAATAAATATCATACTGCCAGCGGATTGAGAAAAGTTTGAATTCCACAATCTAGATTGAGTGGAAGTACGCTCTTGATATTTTAACATTGTTCGTGAAATGGGTTCCTCATATGTAAATGTCGCTAAAAGTTGATATGCATAACTTTAAAATTTAAATAATATTGCAACCAAAAAAAATATTATTTCCGTATAAATATCCCCCCCCCCCATAGATGATGAAGACACTAGATTTTATACGAGAAACGAGCTATTATTGGTTAAGTTGTGTAGGAGCTCGCGTCAAAAAAAATATATTGAAGACACATTACGGTGTTCTGGATAAAGGTAACTGCATTGCATAATGTATTAATCAACTCTGTGCGGCAAGCTGATGTGAACTGTTTGTATTCTACATTCTAGGCTCCTGAAGCAAACGCCATGGGATGTTTCAATGCGCTTCGTGAAATCTGAATAAATATTCCTCCTTGCTGGATGATGAAGATGCCAGATTTTCTACAAGAAAAGAGATGAAAACAATCGGGAAAAAAACCGTTTTTTTCTACTCCGGAAAAATTGAAAAAATGAATTTTTTCAACTTTTCAGGGAGTTTTAATTGAAATTTTCAGTAAAAAGCGATGAGAAATTTCTCATACTTAAAATCTAATGCAGTTAACTCCCTCCCCCATCCCCTCCTTTTTGTTAAAATACTATCTAACTTTGATAATGCAAGTTGCTGTATGATAATATGATTTGTTTATAGATCAAAAAACTTATAATACTTTTTGCAAAGAAAAGCAAACCAATTTCTTTAGTGAAGAATATATATTTTCCTTCTTCATAAAAAAAACAATCATAACTTTAATCACAGAACTGTTTCTACTGACCGTGCGAACCAAATGTACAGAAAGTGCAGAGTGCGGTAAAAAAAACCCGAGCAAGCAATTTTCCATGTAACTTTATCAATCTTTACTAATAATAAAGCTGAAAGTCTCTCTGTCCGGAGGATGTCTGGATGTCTGTAGGATGTGTGGAGGATGTCTGTAGGATGTCTGTGACGCGCATAGCGCCTAGACCGTTGGGCCGATTTTCATGAAATTTGGCACAAAGTTTGTAGCATGGGGGTGTGAACCTCGAAGCGATTTTTCGAAAATTCTATGTGGTTCTTTTTCTATTCCAATTTTAAGAAAAAAACTATGATAAAATACGAAATTATCATAACGTGGAACTGTAACGTGGGTACAAGCCAATTGGCGAGAAAATTCACCATACATTATTTGTAAATATACAGGCGAACCAAAAGACCTTTTAATTTTTCTATTACGGGCAAAGCCGTGCGGGTTCCACTAGTAATAAATAAATTAACAAAACACAAAAAATAATATGAGAAGACCTTTAGCCATCAATATATGAATTGGTTTCAAATTTAATGCCTTTTGTAGTAACACATAAATCCAAATGCTTTTTCAAACTTTCATTCAAGGGCCGCAAGTCCTTTAATCAATCCTATTCCCAATAAAGCAATTGGTTTAGTCCAAGCTTATGTGTAGTTTAGTGCAGACCTTTGACTCTAAAACATTCTATACAGTGTTATAAATTATTTTCAAATAAAAAAAGAACCGACTTCAAAAAACAAAGAGGAACTAAAAAAGTAAAAAATAATTCGTCATACTTACATACGATTTCCAACCCAAACGTATAAATCAAATTCATTTTTCAATTCCTGTACAAAAATCAACTAAACCAAACATCCAATTATAAAATAAACACTGATTTTAATTACTACGCGATGAATTATTTTAATGCCTAACTAATTATATACAATCTCTTAGTTTTTAATTACCATTTGAAGTCAGAAGTCAAAGCCTCCTATTAACTACTACCTAACGTAACTGAGTAGGTTTAGTTGTAAAGACTTTCGCGATTTGTTAAATTAGTGTTTTCTATTCTATTCTATTCAAGAGTCACAACTGACTTCAACTGTATTTATGTCGAGGTCTGCATACTAGTGCCTTGCCTCCATTATTTTATATACCGATAGATGGCAGCACCATCACCGGATCGAACAGTTATTGAGAATTTAGAACTAGTCCAAGAGCTAATAGCTACCTGGTACTAGCACCCCCAGAGGTATCGTTTCACTTGGAGGACATTGAGACCACGAGCATATTTAACGTCGCCCAGTCCCCTTTAATGACGACGGTGGGTCTTCGACCAGCGGGGATCGAACCCGAGCCCCTCCGGCCCCGAGTCCAATGCCCTACCGATCAGGCTACCACGGCCCAAATTAGTGTTTAACTTCAAGATTTGGTGGGTTTTCAGTTACGGTTAGGTAGCAGTTTATAGGGGGCCCCGACTTCAAATGGTTATTAAAAATTAAGACATCGTATATAATTAATTACGTATTAAAATAATTCATCGTATAGTAATTAAAATCAGCGTTTATTTTATAATTGGGTGCTTAGTTGATTTTTGTACAGGAATTGTAAAATAAATTTGATTTATACGTTTGGGTAAAAAATCGTATGTAAGTATGATCCATTATTTTTTACTTTTTAGTTCTCTTTGCTTTTTGAAGTCGGTTCTTTTTTTATTTGAAAATAGTTTATTTTTTGCTTTTTAGTGGTATAAATATGAAATAAGTATGTAGGGTAGAGTATGTAGTACAATCCTTACGTACATCTCTACATCTCGAGTGAGAAAGCGTCTAGCAGAAGAGTCTGAAAACAGTTAATATGAGCAAAATAGAGAAAGAAATAGAGCACAACGTCTCAGAGAAGACTGAAGAAAGACTTTTACAAATGCGCAATTATTTACAAAGAAAATTGTCTTCATCATCAGCACTGTAAAAAAAATCCGTAAAATTTACGGAAAAAAACTGTCAGCCAGGACGCCAGTTTTCTTCCGTTTATTTTACAGAAATCTTCCGTATTTTTATAATTTATTCAAGCTGATTTATTATTTATGAAGATTAAAAAATGAAACTATACTTTCATCAATACATTTCAATATTTACTATACTACTACGAAATACATGTATACAAAGGTAAATTTCCGAATATGCCTCTGTAACAGATGACAAAAAAACATAATAATAAAATATTGATTAGGATGCAATGAAATGGAAGTTGCAAACGATTTAAGACTTACTCGCTTTAAATAAATATCAGATCAAAAACTCTAGCACGAGAACCAAAATCCAAACACGCGGGCGAAATTTTGAAGATTCGAAGAAAAACAAAGTATAACCGGTTACAGATTTAAAAAAACAGAGAAATCCTGTATTTTATTACGAACAGTTTTTTCTGTAAAAAATACGGATAACTTCTTCAAAATTTACAGCTTTTTTTTACAGTGAGTTTGACTTGATCAAAGTATGCTTTCCTTAAAAAAATTCACGAGTCACTAAAAAACCACAGAAATCGCTTTAACTTTGCCCGTATAATTTGAAGAGTTTTATTGATTTTTCAAGAATCCCATCTTCAGATACTGACCTGATGACCATGGGATCACCTGGGAAGTATATACCTTTTCAAACGAGAAAAAAAAAGAATTTTCCAAATTGGTCTATGCGTTTTTGAGTTTACGGGGGACATACATAAAAAGATTCCGACGAATTGAGAACGTCTTTTTTGAAGTTGGTTAAAAAAAGAAAAACTCTTAATGCGCGTAACATTTTATACGATTGGCACAAAAACTGATCTTTGTTCCTCTCCAGGATTTATTTGTGCGCTAATTTTATTAGAACCATTTAAATGTCAATGATTTTCCTAACTATTTTATATTTCACAATAAAACGTGTCACGTAACTCGTGAAAAAAGTAGCATTTCTCCTTACTTGGCCACATTACAGATCAACACCACACTAGAAACAGAATATCTACTTTGATGGTGTATATATAAATATAGAAATACTACTACAACAATAATACTTAATGAATTTCCTGTTTCCTTCAGAAGAGACGTTATTCAAACTTTGAGATATGACTACTAATGATTAATACGGCGGAAATATTCAGGGGGGTACTCCCTCCTAATCAAGAGTCCACTAAAAAGGAAAAATACCCCTCAACCCCCCTCCCGTTCTTAAGGGGCGCCCCTATTTAATATTGATGTTTCATGTTACTTTCTTTAACAATGAGTAAAGAAAGTACCTTTGTTTTATGGCATTTTCTTTAACAAGTGATTTTATATTTAATCGTTTAATATTGAAATTAAATGAAGTTTATTGTTTTTTGCCCATAACTTTTTTCTAAAGAACAAATATGGTGAAGCAAAGGTTTGGGACCTAAGTTAGATCATTCCTATCCATTAAACAAAAAACCCATAAAAATCGTTTCACTAAGTGAGATGCTATGAGTTTACAAACAACAAAGCGCGAGTATGAAATTTGAAGAGCTCCCACGATTTCTCCAGGATCCCTCATACCCGGACTTGAAGACTATTAGACGACCGGGAAAAGTACACCGTTTCAATCAGAAAAATAATTTTCCTAATTGGCCCAGGCGTCTTCTAGCAATCGGGGAGCATAGTACATAAAAAGGTTCCCACGAAGTCTGTTAATTAGTATTGCCATAACAGTAAATGAAACTGACAGCGTCATGAAATATTGAATCTATAATACTTGTCAAACTTCAGAAATTGGACACCAGTTACGATATATTTAGTAAGAAATAGAAATTTAACCATCGGAGGGAGATTTTTGTCGTCAATTCTCCTTGAATTGAACACTAAATATATTTCAAAACTGAAATATTAAAAAAAGAGAGAAAAAAAAACCCCTTTAATGACTAAATGAAGTTCTTTATTAGCAAAAAATTTTTTATAGTATATAAATTAATTCAACTATTTTCATAGCAAAATACATTTAATTTTCTGATTTGCTACATGAGTAATAAATATATTAGTAAGACTATAATTATAATTAACAGGCGGCTCCGTGAAAGTCAAACTTCCCGATGAGTGAGATATTGTTCAAAACAAGATTCCTCTGTTGAAAAAATGCACCGTTCACGCCAAAACCACGTGACATGTGAGTGACGTATCTCGCAGCTGACGAAAGCTGGGCTACGTAGCCACAACGTAAGAAATTTAAAGTTTCTTAGATTTCTCCGGGACCCCTTATCAGATCCAGACAAAATTAACATGGGACCATCTGGAAAGTATACCAGTCCAAACAAAAAAATAATTTTTCAAATCGGTCTGGTATTCTTCCTATTCCTATTCCTATTCAGAGTCACAACTGACTACAACTGTATTTATGTCGAGGACTGCATACTAAGTGCCTTGCCTCCATTATTTTATATACCGATAGATGGCAGCACCATCACCGGATCGAGCAGTTAATGAGAATTTAGAACTAGTCCAGGAGCTAATAGCTACCTGGTGCTAGCACCCCCAGAGGTATCGTTTCACTTGGAGGACATTGAGACCACGAGCCTATTTAACGTCGCCCAGTCCCCTTTAATGACGACGGTGGGTCTTCGACCATCGAGGTTCGAACCCAGGACCCTTCGGCCCCGAATCCGACACTCTACCGATCGGGCTACCACGGCCCCCGGTATTCTTGGAGTAATACGAAAACATACATAAAAAGCCGCAAGAGGAAATCATAATCTCCTTTTTTCAAGAGTGTTAATAAAGGGGATTTAGGTCTAACGAGTAGTAAACAACTTGAAATGTCCAGTATAGATTGCTGTGCTAAACTGCTCTATTGGACCACAGAAGTACAACAGCTTCTAAAATGTCCTTCTGGTACACTTTTTGATTCATTTTATGGCCCTCGTCCACAAAAAAAAAAAAAAAAAAAAAAAAAACAGAGATTTTTTTTTTTGTCGCTTGTGCTGACTCCATTACAGACGATTCCTAATTTTGGGTTTTCGCGATGCTTAACACTTTCTAAGGGGCTTGGAGTGTCTACAGACTAAATTCTTTTGCTCTGGTGTTAATGAGATGGTTGAACTGTAAATCAGTGAAAGGTATCTCTTCCAGCGTGGACTTGCGGCCCGTATCTAACAGGGCCGTATCCAGAGGGGGGGGGGGCTGACGGGCCCGCCCCCCCCCCCGAAACCCGAAATGTTTTGTACCGTAAAACAGAAGGTTTTTTTTTCTTTAAATTCCTAATGTCAGAAAAGGAAAATAACAAAGTTTTTTTTTATTCTTAATTTTGCTACTATTCAAAATTTATAATATTTTGCAGAAAAAGTAGTTCTAGTTCTCATTAGCTGCAAGGCACACTTGAAATTTAGACCTTTAATTAGGACTTCCTGCTCTCTTTCCCAATTCAGTTCAGGGAAGTCCAGGGTTAAAGCAGGCCCTTTGCCAGTTCGGTAGACTTTTCAAGTCTACCAAACTGACTTCTGTGCACTTCCTCCTCCAGGGGCTTGCACAGAAATTTTGCGGCTGTCACAAATGCTTCTTTTGGGCCCCCTCCATATTGTTTACCCATATTTTCAACCCTAGGTTTAAAAATATTAGGTCCCATTTAAGCTCGGGCCCGGGCCAACAGGTGTCACTTCTCCCCTCTGTGCACGACCCTGCCCTCCTCCCCCTAAAACTCTTATAAAACTTACACTGTACTGATTTCGAGCCGAGGACTCTTCAAAGGCTGGGCCCCTAGTTTCCGATTAGGCGAGTATCTTGTTACCAAGATGTGCCAAATTCAGCTCCTTGATACATTCCGAGTAAAAAATGCAAAAATCACGATTCTCGCGTTTTTGTAGCATAATTTTCAAGATCATTTTTGTGACTGATATGTTTCTTGTCTTGCATTTATTTAATGCCGAATTCAGTATCGTGGAAGTTCTTTTGTTATTGCTTGTTTTTTCTCTTACTTCTACTGCATACTGTTAATACCTTTAGTATGAGGGGAAAAAAAACACTTACTCTACTCTCTTTCATTTTCTGCACTACTTGTGATTGAAAAAAAAAAGTTTGTTTCGAGAAATATTTCCTTGCATTTATTTTTAACTTAAAACGGGTGTGTCTTACAAAGTTATAATCATTTTGTAAGACTGTGCAATCAACTTCTGAAAAGTGTAAATAAAGAGCTTCAAATAATTTCAACTGTTCGAGAGTCTTTGAAAATTATTTAAGTTTTTGAAATTCCTTGAAAAGTTCTTCAATTTTGTATCTTATCAAGAAAATAAAGTATGAATTGTCCAAATGGCCAGAATATTACTCTTCCGTTCTTGTTTTCTGAATGTCTAAACCATTTCTTTTAAACTATTTTGTACAATTTTCATACTGTATGGCATTTAATGAAAAAAAATGGGAGTAGGGTTAGTGATCAAAAACAAACTTCACTAAAAGCCGATGTGAGCAGATGACTGGGTGCTTCTCTTTTCTCCTCTCTCATTTTTCCTCTCTGTCCATTAAGTTCCATGATTTGTCGAGCAAGCAATTTTTATTTTATTTGATCTTGATTTGCAAAAGAATGTAACTAATGTAAAAGTCTTCTATGTTAACATTTTTATGCGTTTGTTGTGTCTATATATACTATATGTGTGTGTGTGTTAGGGCACCAATCAGTCATAAATTTCCCCATCTCACGAACGACGTCTCTCGTGTAAACCTAAGGATTTCATTGAACTCACTTTTGGATGACCTGACGATTAACTGAAATGTCTACTGTTTCTGAAAATTAGATAACCGAATAATAAGAAAACCGAAAACCAATACATAAACTAGGAGATATACTGTAAATTATTTTCTAATAAAATGAGAGGCAAAAATAAATAAAGACAACCATGAAAATGAAATTACTTTACTTCCATTCAATCCTTCTCCCTTCCTCTACTTTGTCGGAGGTTTTTTTTTTTTTTTTGCTGCACCACGTATATTACCGTGCTAAGCACAGAAGTGGAATCTACAGTTGAGCTCAACCTGATATATTGTAAGATAAATAAATACCTTTGTGCTGAACAGTAAAGTAAGACAAAGCAACGTTAGAAGAAGCACAAATTTGTAAATTACAGCAGACACGTGTTTTGGCGTTTCAGGGAACGCCTTTTTCAATGCAAAAAGTCTTTTCATCCATAAGCTCATTATTTTTTGCATTGAAAAAGGCGTTCCCTGTAACGCCGAAACACGTGTCTGCTGTAATTTACAAATTTGTGATTCTTCTAACGTTGTTTTGTCTTACTTTACTGATATATTGTGTTTTAAAGTTAGGCTCTTCCAGAAATTTGATTCAGATGGCTTTTTTTCCAGAGATGAATCCCCCTCCCAATTCCTGGAAAAATTCGAAATAACCGCCTGTCTTTAATTTTGTATGTTTGTGACACAGATTGTTACGTACATTTTTCTAACTTTGGGTTAATTTCGGCTGCTCATGCAAGTGATCTAAATTTCGACAGAATAAAACATTCTTTTTTTTGTGTGTGACTGGTCAAGCGGATAGAGATTCAAAATTTATATGGTCTTTAATTGTAATCTAATTCATGTAAAAACAAATTCGATTAAAAATCAAAGTTTTTGTACGTTTACAAAAACTGTCTGGAAAATATGCAAAAAATTAGAACTGCATTTAGGATGTAAGTTTCTATTCTTTGAAACGCTTTAAAATGGCAGAAGGGCGCAACTTTATAATTATCGATGCCGTCTTATAATTATTTAGTGTCAAAAGAGTGATTTCGGGTCAAAAAGCGACAACTACCCTTCCAAACTCGTCATGTGACTAGGGCACACTTTTGCCTTAAAGGCTTCTCTCACTGAGACGCTCCCTCTATTTATTATTTCTGCTCTGAGGTTGCAATGTATCATCTTAAGAGCAAGCAGTGCCGTAACTTCAAATTTTCGCAGGAGCGGATTTAGTCTGTTCAAGGGGGTGGCGGTTGAAAACCGTAAAAGCCATTCCTCCCCCCCCCCAAACCCGTCATGTCTGGGGCAGGGAGTTAATTGTCCCCCTCCCTTTATCATGTCTTTAAAATACTAATTACCCCAATCGTCCCCTTGAAGTGTCAAATCTCCCCTTTGGGGGCTATCCCCCCCCAGGGTTAGAAACCACTGTTCTAAGTCATAGCAAAATGTATCATCATAACAGTATAGTGTAGTCCATGGAAGAAAAAGGTTGGAAGATACATATAGAAATATAAAAATTATTAAAGTTCAAAAAAAGTTGGGGGGGGGGGGGCGAGCTTAGGTTCAAACAAAAAGTGGGTAACGCTGTTCATCCTCGACTACACTAACTGTCTGAACTTCATTTAAAGCAAATATGTGGAATGCACTTGATTGAAATTAGTAGCAAATGCTTAATTCCTTCAATTCCATATTATTGGTTTTAGAAAATGACGGTCACGGAGGGGGCGGTTGTCCCCACCGCCGCCTAGTAAATCCGCCACTGAATTTTCGGCAACCAAGCAAAATATGATTTTGGGCCTCCTCCTAAAAATTTTATCAATCTATACTTTTAGTACGACCGCGAAGCTCATTTCGTCATCACGATGTCAAAACACTGGAGCGGGGGGGGGGGGGAGGAGGGTATCGAGTTCGGCGGACATCTTGCATCTTATATGTATATGTGTGTATATAATAGAGAGAGAGAGAGAGAGAGTGGGTTCTCAGCTTCCGGTTTAGAAAGGGATCATTAGTTGAATATGAGACCAGAAATGAAGAGAATATATCACATACAGGGTCGTCATTTAATTTTTTTTAAGAGGGATTGGACGGGGGAGGAGGACAAAGGGAGTATATATTTTTATCGAAAAACATGCCCACTTTTGTGTAAAACCCGCCAGCAGAATTTCTTTCAGCAGTTTGCGAAGCAAATTTAAAATCCCGAAAATAGTCTGTAAGATAAACCGATATTAGTTTAATCGTTAAAACTAAACGAGCACCGAGAAATGTTTCAAAATAATTTGCTTAACCTCAAAAGTAGACGGGCTCATGTCCAGAAAAAAAGGACATTTGCCTTGAATGTGTAATATGCAAAAACTCTATAAAACTGCACAGGTTGTGCTTTTTTTTTTTTTTTTCAAGACGTGAAAATGCTTGGTAGATTTTTTTTTTTTTTTTTTTGTATCCCACTTCCCACGATGCTGAATGTTTGTTGTAAATACAAGGAATAAAGTGCGATTGACTAAATTTTTGGGTCTTTTTTTCTGATTTTCATTGGAGGGACGGGGACTTGAAATACGCTTGTGGGTCCAATAAAAATAAAACCCAACGGTTGGCGCTTCTGATAATTATATAGGGTTCCACTCACCGATCTCAGGTATTCGAAATACGTTTTCAGATCTATAGGTAGTGGATAAAAAAAATAGGGGGGGGGGAGCACTCTAGTGTTGGGATGTTTCAGCAGAGCGATGACAAAAGAACGTTAATGGTTATTCTCCGCGAACGTAATCCTGTTCTCTAGTTTCAAGAACTCAAATTCTTCTAATAACGTTCTTTTATTCTTTATCAAAAAGAAGTGTCGAAGACTTTTCCGGGAATCTGAAAAAAAAAGGGTTGAAGGGAAATTGTTATTCAGAAACTAATTAACTTTTTCAGATCTATAGGTAGTGGATAAAAAAAAATAGAGGGGGGGGAGCACTCTAGTGTTGGGATGTTTCAGCAGAGCGATGACAAAAGAACGTTAATGGTTATTCTCCGCGAACGTAATCCTGTTCTCTAGTTTCAAGAACTCAAATTCTTCTAATAACGTTATTTTATTCTTTATCAAAAAGAAGTGTCGAAGACTTTTCCGGGAATCTGAAAAAAAAAAAAGGGTTGAAGGGAAATTGTTATTCAGAAATTAATTAACTTTTTCAGATCTATAGGTAGTGGATAAAAAAATAGGGGGGGGGAGCACTCTAGTGTTGGGATGTTTCAGCAGAGCGATGACAAAAGAACGTTAATGGTTATTCTCCGCGAACGTAATCCTGTTCTCTAGTTTCAAGAACTCAAATTCTTCTAATAACGTTATTTTATTCTTTATCAAAAAGAAGTGTCGAAGACTTTTCCGGGAATCTGAAAAAAAAAAGGGTTGAAGGGAAATTGTTATTCAGAAATTAATTAACTTTGAAGGCCACCTGCGCAACTATTGAAGCTGCAGCAAAAATGAAAAAAACAATTTTTACTTTTTATTTTCGCTACCGTTGGTTTTGCTAGCTTTTGGAATATACTAGAAGATTTGAAAAATGCATACCTAACATCTAAGTTGATAGCGTGTTTCCTTGACGTCGCCTTAAAATGCCTAAAAAATATGAAGGGGCGGGGAGGGGGAAGTAATAAGAAGAAAGGAGGGGGGGGGAGGCGATCGTCAACCCGAAATTAATTGATAAAACCCGCAGAAGAAATTCTTTCAGCAGCCTACGACGGTACATTAAACAACCCAAAAATAGTCTACAAAATTAACCGACATTAAATCAATTTTAAAATCTAATTCAGCGCCGAACAATGCTTGAAAATAAAATGTTAAAGTAAAGAGCCACTAAAGCATGCTTCCAGGGCATTATATGACAGAAAATACGCATAAATCTTCGTTGGCTGAAATGTTAGATTGATTTTAGTGAAAAAACTTCTGGTTTTTTTTTTTTTTTTTGCACATCTAAGAAATAGCCGGCAGTCTTTCCCATGAATCTGCGACGTACGTCGCAAGATCTCGTTGTTTCTGCAACCGGCAGTAAAAACTTTAAATTTTCAAAATTTAGACTTCCAATTGAGGTTTCTGTATAAGGGGAAGTTTATTTATCCGACATTTTGGTTCCAAAATTGTCAGGCGAAATACATCGTATTTGTACAAAAGCCTCATTGTAGAAAACTGAGGGCGGTCATTCCAAGCTCGTCAGCTTGCGAGATCGAGATTTTCGCTCACGTGATCGGTTGTGACGTAGAAATGTCGCAAACTAGTATTCTAATCTACTCGAACCCAGCCGCAAGCTAAGTTCGAGTAGATTAGATCACTATTTTGCGACAATTCTACATCACAACCGATCACGTGAGCGAGAATCTCGATCTCGCAAGTTGACGAGCTTGGAATGACCACCCTGGTGTCCGCGCTTTAGATGTGTTGCCTGATTGATGTTTGATTATCTTATTCTGTAGATGAAAACGATTTAATTAATACAAATAAGGCGTGAAAATGAGGTTTATTACAGTAAACATTTCCCGATACATTTTTGTTGAATTTATGAACTAAGTTATCTTTCTAGATCTACCTTTAGTGACATTTTACTTAACTTATCATAAGTTGTTTTACGACATAGCAACTAACGAATACTATATTGTGCCTATAAATGCTAGAAATGAGGTTAGACCTAATTCTGTTTTGGAACCAAAATGTCGGATAAGTCAGGCTGTCCTTTTAAAGGGGCTACAATTAAACCCTCTGATTACGCTAAATAACGGATCTGCTTAATACATACGAAGAGAAAATGTTAACAGTATGACATTACAGTAAACTCCCGATTATCCGCGGAATAGGGTGGCATGGTAACCGCGGATAAGCGAAAACCGCGGATAATCCGAATAATAGTTAAAAAAATTATACTACTGTATACAATAGCTAAAAAATATGAATAACACTGACACATACATTTAAATTTTTGTTAAAAATATTGCTACATTCCATCTACTAACATTGAATGTAAAAAATATACATATGTAAAAGCTATAAACGAGCAATAGCACAATCATAAGTTTAAAAAACACTTAATGACCGTTAAAAAAAATAGTGAAAAGACCCGCGGATAATCCGAGCCGCGGATAAACCGACCGCCGATAATCGGGAGTTTACTGTACTTGTAAAATCAACATCTGTACAGAAGTAGGGAGTTTAGGGGGTTTCCCCCTGAAAATCCCAAAATTGAACCCCAAATCAAATTTGAGGCCATTTTTCAAAAAAAAGGCGGAGAAAGAACTCTCTGGTGACTTTCCTGTACCCCTGATCGGCTCAAAGCTATAGATAGATATTTCGTTTACACAACTTCAACCTTATTGCTGTATTTGTATGACATTAGCTATAAACCGAATACATCATTTCAAAGATTATATCATTTTTTAGCACTACGTGAGTTGCCGAGTAAGCCCATGCGGGAAGAGCAGAACTATTCCCTCTTAAATGAATCACTATCAGTCATTCGATCCAAGAACTGCAATTTCGTGCTTATTAGCACCAGGGTTGGCAAAAACTCGGGTTTTTTTAAAAAAGCCCATGGACCCAGGGTTTTTTTTTGGGTTTTTTTAAATAAAACCCAACTAAAGTTGGGTTTTTTAAAAGAAATGTGGGTTTTTTTGTCTTTTTTTAGGGAAAATGTGGGGTACTTGTATCATATTGCAGCGTAAGTATATGGACAAAGTGCAAAAATTATCTTCGGGTAAAAAGCTGGAAAACTAGTTAAAATTCAGAGTTTTCTGAAGAAAAGTATAAAAGATGAAAAAACCCAAGAATGTTAACGTTTCGGATTTTTTAATTTTCATTATTACCAACAGTTAAGGCAAAGTTACTTCTCGAGTGATAAAATCTATTGTTCGTTTTCAATTACTACATTTTTTTTGCATTTTACTTTATAGTATTTCATTTTGTTATGCAAAACTACTGTAGAACCTCAATTAGTTTAAATCCCTTTTTACTGAATTCCAGCTTAATCAAGACATTTCTTTGAATTTTATGTTGCCTGTTTTTCTATTTCTGTGTACAGGATAAGAAATATTAAACTTTTTTGTAAAATAATGAAAATACTGTACCTGTTCTGTTTTCTGTCGACAGTTTGAAAAATCTGTTTAGTATTTCTAAAAAATTTACCTTGTGTTTATTCAAGATTTGTGACGTGTTGGTTAGAAGAAAATAATTTACATGAAAGCCTTTTAACTAGATTAGTTTCCTCTGTACAATCTACAAATATTGAGAAAATCAGACGTGACAGGACTTGGTCAAGATAATTTGAGTTATTTATTGACCAGTTAAAGAAAAAAGTTAAATACATTTATTTAAAATCTTTGAAGTATTTCTTTAATGCCGTTAAGAGTTAAGAAATACTATTAAAGCTCAAAATTCATTTTTTATGTTCATTGTCTGTGGTGAAGAACAAATAAAAAAGAAGTTTAAATTGTGAAAGTATTTAAATTAATTATTTTTTTTAAAAACTTCTCACAAAATTTTAAAAAACCCAAAAGTGGGCTAAATAATGGGTTTTTTCAAAAAAAAACCCATTGGGTCCAACCCAATTGGGTCCAATTCGGCCAACCCTGATTAGCACTCATTATCCCGAAATAAAAAATGCCCGAGTTGGAAGCGGAAACCTTGTTTAGGAATGCAAGAGTGCCAAATAAACTGGTAGCTATTATAGAATTATCACTAACCAGGCTTGAAAAGGACACTCCCACTTATCCGACATTTTAGTTTCAAGATAGCTTTGGATCGAACCTTGTTTCTAGTATCGAAAAATACGTTATAATATTCGCCGATTGTTATGTCGTAAAAAAACATGATGATAAGTTGAGCAAAATGTCACTTTTTTTTAATTTAAATCTAGAAAGATAACTTAGTTTACAAATTCCACGAACGTGTGTCGGAAAATGTAATAAACCTCATTTTCACACCTTAATTGTTTTAAATTTGTTCCAATTAAATCATCTTCATTTGCAGAATTAAAAAAAAATCACACTTCAACCAGGCAACACTGCCGTGTGCAAGTAAAGGGCAATAACTGCAAATTTTTCATTTTTCTTTTTTTTTTTTTTTGCATTTTTGTCATCTATTGTACGTTATCTTTATTGTGCAAGCTCGCTTATTTGGTTTCCGCTAAAAAAAGGCGCGAAAAAAACGTTTAATTCAAACATTTTCTTATTATTAGTATTGAATCCGCCATACATTTCTTCAAATATCTCGAAAACTCATTTCTGCAGATACTGCCGTTTACCTGCACACTGCAGAACACATCTAACGCTTCAGCACCATTTTTTCTGCCACGATGCTTTTGTACAGTCAGAAAAAAAAAACGATACACTTTTAATTATTCGGCCATTATCATGCTAAAAAGGAAAGGAAGGTGTTATTCGACTTGGATTAAAGTCTTCTTTAAAACTACGCAGGTAAAATTTTGATATGGGACCATATACAATGTAAAATTAGCGCAAAGTCTTGATTTTCAAATGGAAACCCCTATTTTTTAGTACATAATTATAGTTAGACAGCAAAATGCAGCCAGGGTACGAAATTTCGTTGCATTCCATGAAGTTGAACAGGAGTTATTATCGAAAAACAATTTAGGGACCGTCACCACATTTAAAACGCTACTTTCAAGCTTACGGCTTATCAAGTAACATAATGTAAACGAAGAAAAGATCGAGATTATCCAGTTCAACTCATGATTTTTTTAAAGCTCTCTTATTTTCTCGTAATTCGATACTTTTTGGCCGATAATGTTGCACCACAAAGTAATTTATGGTAGAAAACTTTTTTTTTTGAAACAAAGGTTAAAATATTTATTGATTTTTGTCTATCTGGATTAACCTTAGAAAGACGGATGGGGTTTGGCTGGTCCTTCGTATAAATCGTTGTTTAATGATCCGAATAATGACAGTTAAAAGTAGTGGAAGTTTTTGACTTTTCATAATATTGTAACGGATTCGGTGCGACTTCCACTTTCTTGAAATTAGGACACAGTTCTTGATAAAAACACAGGAGCTTTATTTACACTATGTACAGGAGAAATCGTTAACAACTTCTAAATCAATCATCAGCAACTAAGCAATTATCACACAACACCGTAAACTCAACGTTTACACACATATTTACTTCCAAATACGAAAACAACACAGCGAAATGCCTCGCAATAAACAGAGCTAATACACTCTCAGAACAAATTCTCAATCGAAACTAAACTGTTTATCCATCGCTAACGGCTTATATACACACCGAAAAGAAATCTCTCAAATATTCCAGAAAATGCTACAACGTTCTACAACTACACTTTCATTGATAAAATCAGTGAATGAAATAAGAAAAAAAAGAATAGGGGGTTGTATACTTTAGCCATATGTTAAGGGGTTGTATATCCATTACGGGTAACTATTTACAGGTTACGTTACTACAATAATTACTATTTACAGAATTTGTAACAATATGAACTTATTGGATAGCTTATTTAATTATTCAGCCATTAGCCTCATAGAAATGTAAATATAAAACCTTAGACCTGGAATCATGATGTGAATATGTTTGATAAATGTTTTGCACCTATGTTACTGGTTAATTTTGAAATGAATAGAAGGTCTTTTGATGTAAAATGGAATTCGCGTTTTTAATTTCGCAGAACAAAGGGCAGACGTTTGAAACATCGCATACAAAAATATTAAAAAACATACCGCCCAACGTAGGAAGACGCAGCATTAAATAGATTGGAGACTCGAGCGAAACAAGGTCCATTTATTCCGTGAAAATTTTTTTTAAATACATAAAATGAACGAATTATCAATCTAAAAAAAACACAGAAGCAGGAGAATGTAACTATCGTCAATGAGCAAACTTTCCATATTCGAACTTTATTTGGAAACATTCGGTTATTTGAACTAACACAGTGGACAAACAAAGTTTTTGTTCGACCGGCTTTTTTGTAATCATAAAAAAAGAATTTGTTTCAAATCCAAATTTGATGCGAAATAGCACAATGTGTGGTATTATTAACTAGTATGTTGTGGCCATCACGAAACTTTCTTCTATATTTTTCTTTTTTTTCTGATCCCTCAACATGCTTGATGAGGAAGCAATATTCCCAACAAAAACAAAATTTCACATGAAAAAACTTGACGACCATTCCAATGTCTGAATTATTGCAAAAGCAAAGCAAAAAGCGAAAAATGAAAGTTATTTTAAAAGCCTTGCTTAAATTAATTACAAATATTTTATTTATTAACAAACATAAGATGGCAACAGTTAAAAATTTTAAATCATTGAGATAATATTTCCGATCCTTTCCATACAATTAAAATCACGAGAAATACGCAGACGACAATCTATTACGATTTATCTTTCTTTTGTTGCATTAATAAAGCTATTTTTATTCGCAAAAAAAAAAAAAAATCAACACCTCTTGGAGCGATTGGCGTCCAAATTGAACCAAAGCCTGTTTACATATGGATTCACATATATTCCAAATTTCAACCAGAACGCAGCATTACTTCTTGAGATAGGGCACTCACAATGGAAAAAAAGAACGGGTGATTGCGCTACCCCCTTTTTAACTGTTGACACCAAAATGAAATCAGCTCTTATACCCACTAAGGGCTACTTGCCGATAAATTTTTCTTTCATTCCGTTCATTATTTCTTGAGATACAGCAGTCACAATTGACGACAAAAAACGTTCTATAGCTCAACCCCCATTTGAGTTATTGACACCAAAATTGAATCAACACCTGTTCCTGTTAATGGCAACATATGGACCAAATTTTGTTTGATTCCGCCAGTTACTTCCTGAGGAATAGCAAGCACGCGTAACTCAAAAAACGTCCCATTGCTCCACCCCCCTTGGAGGAATTCACGCCAAATACCAAAATACCAATGGCACAAGTTCCCAAAGCGGCACATATGTGTACCAAATTTCGTTCGATTTCGTGCGGTAGTTTTTGCTGTAGAGCAGCCACAAAAAACTGGGCACACACAGACGTGACACACACACATACACACACACATACACACACACACATACACACAGACAGACATTTTCCAAAAATAGTCGAAATGGACTCAGCACACCTCAAAACGTTCGAATCCGTCAAAATTCGAAATTCGAAAATTTGCACGAATCCAATACTTTCTTCTATATATTAGATATAGAAGAAAGTAAAAAGCATAACACAATCGGCGGTTTTAGTTAAACATGTTATTGCTCTTAAAAGCAATTCAGTTAAGTAATTTCCCAATGCTGTTTCCAGCAACGAGATTCAAGATGGATCAAACACGTAATTTAAAAATGCAAAAATTATTTCAGCTTAAACGAAGGTGAGCCGAAACCAAACGTTTTGTCAATTCCTCGGATTTTGTAAATTTTACACTTACAAAAAAAACTTGGCATTCATTGATTTTGTTTTTCGCACCATATTCTTGCAAACAAACATTTTCTATAGTATCAGGCAATCGGCTGTCGCAACTAAGGCTCGCTATATATAAGGGCAGCTGACTTATCCGACATTTTGGTTCCAAAATTTTCGGGCGAAAGAAATAGTATTTGTACGAAAGCCTCATTGCAGAAAACTGGTGTTCAAACTTTAGATGTGTTGCTTGATTGGTGTTTGATTATTTTATTTTGAAGATGAAGATAATTCAATGCAAATTAAAAACAAATATGGTGTGGAAGTGACGTTTATTGCAGTAAATATTTCCCGATACATTTTTGTTGAATTTTTGAGCTAAGTTAGTTTTCTACATTCACCTTTAGTGGCATTTCACTCAACTTATCATCAATTATTTTACGACATAGCAATCAGCGAACAATATAACACATTTATAAATACTAGAAACGAGGTTGGATCCAATTCTGTCTTGGAACCAAAGTGTCAGATAAGTTAGCCTGTCCTTAACAAGGGGCTCTAGTCGCACCTATAATCATACTACACGTAGCATACCCGACAGGCTGCAATTTCGTCATTGCTGTGGACTTAACAGTCTGGAACCAGAGCTAATCGTGCCGGATGCAGAAGTCATCTCATTGAAGCTGAGAGTGCGAACAAACTGTTAGGTAAAGCAAATTTACCTGATGTATGCTTACGGCCTCTCGCTGGTGAGATAAATTTTCTTTTTTCAAAAGTTTGTAGGCACTCTCAACTTCAATGACATGACGTCTAATTCATTGTTCGGTTAATATTATTTCATGGATGTTTTGCTTATTATTAGGACCCACAACAGTCTTCGAATGGGACAACCAAACCTTAAGTATATCGCAATGAAGACGTGGGTCACATTTAGCCCACGAGTGGGTCACATTTAGCTGGTCCATGTGGCCCGTTGTTTGCTTAAAGTATTAGATCAGAAAGCAGAACCAATTCCATTGTTATCAAGTTCGAGCCGAATATTCAGAAATTGGTTTCTGAAAAACATGCGTTTACTACATAAGATAGGCATCTTGTAGTTGATAACAATAATTTGTTATAACTTTCTTTCTTTTAACCTTTTTTTCCATGTTATTCAAAAAAGAAGAATAAAATTTTCAAATCTTATCTTTGGCTTGCGAGAATGATTTTAATGTAAAAAGCACGGACAATGACAGAGAAAGTAAAAAAAAAAAAATTTAAATTATAATTAAAAATAGACAAAAGCTCAATTTAATCTTACATCCAAATTCATGTTTTGTTAAATCTTTGACGAAGTCCAAAAAAAAATTTCACAATTAGCCACAACAATAACTTTGCGTGCAGAATACAGGCTCAAAGCAGGCGGCCCACTTCTGCGACTGACATTTCCTCACCTAGATCGTTAAGATCTAGATGAGGAAACATTGAAAATTATTCAAACACTTTACAAAAAAAAATAATAATAACTAGTCGACCCGTGCTGTGCTTCGAATCGTTTCATAAGGTATTTCGCTCTTTAAGAATTTCAAAGGAAGAACATTATGAAGAAGAACCGAAAAAAAAGTAAGTATAGAAGAGAAGGCATGTAATTTAAAGACATCAGTAACAAAACCTCGTTAAATACAACGTTGTAATAATTTGATCATCGCTCACCTTTTTTACAATCTCGTACATATTTACAATTCAAACATAAATATCATTAAAAGTGTGGCTGAGTAGTGACTCGTGAAAAAACAATAATTGTGCATGTAAAACAACAGGTTGTGGCAAACAGAGTCCTGCCCATGTGAGCATCTGACGGGAAAAAAAGAAATATTAAAGAGATATTTATTGGCACGGATTCGAATTGGCGCCCTTCTAAGTAACAGCCCGACACCCCAACAAACCTAGCAATTGCGCCTTCCTTTTCGAAAGCTATTCATTGAAGGAATGCGTAGTAAAAAACAGCAAAAAAGCTTTTTGCCAGAATAATAATAATAATGATAAGATCATGCTTCTATGTTTTGTCATTAACCAGCATGATACGATTTAAAATTATTCGAAAAGCATGGAATTCGATTAAAGAATGACGAAGATTTCACGTAGCGATTGAAACGAACATTCTAGAGAAGTAATAAATTAGATTGAAAATAAGTGTTTTTATCTTTGAATATTGAACTATTTCACATAGAAGGTTGCTTTAACAGTTACGGCTTAAATGTCCGCACATGTTTCGCTTTTAATCGAACACTTAAAATTCAAAACCAAAACCAGTTGAACTGAGTCCGTTTTTTAAGTGTAATTTTTCGAACGTAGACAAAATGTTTTTTTTTTTTTTTTTTTTTTTCAGCAGAAAGCAGAGGAGTAGAAAATGATTTCTTGCTAATGAAGTTGATAATAATTTTAATGCTTTCTATCGTATTCGCGCGAATAAAAAATTAAAGGTTTACTGGGTGAAACTCGTAGTTTTAATTTGGCGTAGTATTTTTTCATTTGTACAAAAGGTCGAACACTGCTATTAGAAACATCTACATTTCAGCATACAATGAAAATGTTTTTCTGCACAAAAAAGATTTCCTTTTGGTAAATCTAATGCTTTTTTATGCTTACATTATGCTGAGTGGTCTGGATGTAGTGAAAGCTGAAAAAAAGGAAGAACACTCTTCGATTAACAGTCAACTTATCCGAATGATAACTGTAGCCTGCATAAAGGAGTCAAAACACCAAGTAGTAATCCCACTGCATTTATTTTATTATGTTTGTATGTTATGAGTACATGTAATGCGTAATACTAATATAAATTTGATATTCTTTCGGGACAGCCCAAACTTGCCCGAAGTTCGAATAGTTTATAGCCGAACGCTCTACCGAAAAAAACTTATCAATTTAACCGAACAACTAAGTCCAGTGCTTTTAAGCTTTATTAAAATATGAACACACACACAGGCTTTTTTTTTTTTTTTTTGCTGAAAGCGACGTAAAAAATGGAAAACTGCATTATAACTTTGCTTTTAAAAAATGCATAAGAACTACAGGCAGCATCAAGGTTTTGCAACAGCAAGGGGCGTTTTCGAAAACTTGATTTTTCGACAGTAAGTCTATTTTTCTTCATTAGCCAGCCTGATAAGTTTTAAAATGAGAAGGGAATAATATATAAGATAAGATATTGAAGAAACATTTTTTTATTCTTGAAAATTTTTACAATTTCTTACCGCAGGCTGCTTGAACCGTTATGACTTATATGGCCAGCACGTGTTCATCAATTTAACAGAACGGTTAAAATACAAAATAAATTGAACTATGCTCTTTTTTTAAGCGTTGCTTTTCGAATGTAGTAAAAATGTGATAAGCTATTTGTTTTTTTTTGCAAAAAGAAGAAAAAATATATATTTTACCCTTTAAATTGAGGTAGTAATTTTTTTATTTGTACAAAGAGTCAAAAACTCATTGGACGAATATATATTTCAATATACGATTTATTATTTTTTTCTGAACAAAAAACAATTCTATTGTAGTCTGAAATCTTAAACCTGTTACTTATATTTTCGTTTACATTATGCTTTAATTTTCTTACCAGAGCCAAAGCTTAAAAAGAAAAAAAAAACGTACAATTCAGAAGTAATTTAGCCCAACGTCACTTCAAGTTTTCATATCAGCAAGGAGCGTTTCCTTCTCATTTATTCTTTTCCTCCATAGTTGTTATTCACTTAATTAAGTGTTCATGTAATGCGCCGATATTTCTCTTAATTTTTTGTTGCAGATTGTCCGGACGTGGGCCCGAACCCGGATTCTCCTGGTTACGAAGAGAACGCTCTGCCGATCAAGCTATTCAGCTCTGTCGGTCATAGCGCAAATTAAAGTTATAAGTTTAACAGAAAACCTCATTCTGGTTCTTTAAAACAGGTTTTTTCGGCTGAAAAAAAAACAATTTTTTAGACCGTGGGTCTATTTTTCGTCAGTAGCCAGCACCATAACCTTTAAAATAAGGTGTAAAATCAAAGAAATCGATCAAGAATTGAGGAAAATCTGGCGTAGAAACCAAAAAACAGGCTACAGAAATAATATATAAGGATAATAATAATAATAATTTGTAAAAATCAGTAAACTGATCTAAGAGCAAATCTTACCTATTGACCCATCTGGATACTGTTAAAGGAGAAATTTCACACTGCCGGCTATTTTTCGAATGCTTTTTCTCGATTAAAGACAGGGCAATAACTTCTCCTTTTTGCAAATTGATCACCGAGAAGAGCCATAATTCTACACTGTCTACTGCAACATAACCAAGCAAGACAATAAGGTTTTATTGTATGTTTCTGTGAAAATGTTGTGCATGTTAATTTTTTTTCTTTTTTTTTTCAGATTTATTGTTTTACGAAAGGTAATGGCTAAACGCAGAACGAAAAAAAACAAAAAAAAAAAAAAAAAAAAAAACAGGAGTATTATAAATGTAGCTTTTAATTTTAAAAGTTATATAACATATTCTTTTATTAGACAATGAAATAGTGTTTCGAATTTTTTACATATTGACGTTTAAACCGGTATCCACAAAAAACTGACGGTTACAATATTGTGTTGTTCTTATGCATTTTAAAAATTCATAGGCGTAACTCTAAAGTAGGAAAACCACGTTATAATTGGTTTGTTTACTTTGTTGAACAGTTTTGTTCTTTTTTTTTACGATGAAACCAGCTTTCATAATTTTTGTTTTAAAAAGGTATACGGTCCCCTAAATTGGGAAATGAATTTTTAAGCATAGCGCAAAATCTACTGAATATGTTGAGCTCAAATTTTGGATTCCCAACATAAAAGCTCTTCTAGATGGTTTTTCTATTGAAATTTAATATGGTTTTAGATCATATTGTTTTCAAAAAATATTATCATAATTCATAAAAAAATCTAAATTTACATTTTAGCTGTTTTAAATGATGTTTTTATTATTGGGTGGATTCATATTTTGATATAAAAAACAATCTTTGCCGTACCTACTGTAGTTTTATGTGTTATGCGTAAAAATATCAAAATACGTTTTAACATTACGAGTGGGATTTTTCAAAACTCAATTCTGAAGAACTGGCTGGAACAAATTGAACAAAATTTGTGTACAAAGTTAAAAAAAAAGATACTGATTACAAGATATATATACTAAAAAAAGTGGCGTTCTCACTGAAACTTTTGAAGCTGATGTTCGTTTTAAATGTGAAGACGACCCCTTAACAACAAATTATCAACTTAATTGTTTAGAACTTATTATACATTAAATAATAATGCCTTACACGTGTCTCTAGTCTCAATAGTCTTCGAATACAAGCGAGTGCTTCGTTTTTTTTTTTTTTTGTATGACCTGTACAAATACTAACTTTGTCCCTCAACAATTTAGGAACAAGAAGGGCGGAAGCATTGGTTCGGTTTAAACTTAAGGCTCCTATGTAAGGAAAGCTGAACTTATCCGACATTTTGGGTCGAAAATTATCAGGCGAAAAAAAATATTATTTGTACAAAAGTCTCATTGCAGAAAACTGGTGCTCAAGATTTAGATGTGTTGCTTGATTGATGTTTGATTATTTAATTCTGTAGATGAAGACGATTATTTAATACAAATTTAAAACATATAAGGTGCGAAAATGAGATTTATTACAGTAAACATTTCCCGATACATTTTTGTTGAATTTGTAAACTTAGTTTATCTTTCTAGATACACCTTAAGTGACATTTTACCCAACTTATCATCAATTGTTTTACGACATAGCAACCAGCGAATGTTATAATGTATTTATAAATCACGGGACGCGGGGAGCGTCCCGCCCCGCCGAGGAAACCAAACGTCAGCAGCCAACAGAAGCAAATCCACCGCCAAAGACGAAAGAAAATAAAAGCGACCAAGAACAAGATTACACGACAGAACAAATTCGGGTTTTTTGGGTTTTTTCACCCCTTTGTATCTCAGCCCCATGAAGACCCCCGTAGTTGATTTTTGGTACACTCAATCTCTAGTGGCCCCTGACGCGGTAAACCAAAATACCGCGGGAGGAGGTTATTCCGGGAGCCTGGGACCCCGGTAATCCCTGGACCATCAGGGGGAGGAGGTATTAAAGTTATAAAATCGCTGTTCAAAAAAGTTTTCGCTTTCTTTGACAGGGCTACAGCCCAGACGAAAAAAAGGAATCAAGCTAAAATTTCGCACACACATTCCTTGTGCCCTACTGATGTGCCTTTTGTGCCATTTGACCCCCCCTCTCCTCCCCCCCCTCGTTTTTACCCCCCAAATTGTACCTTCCCGGGGTTCTATCACAGCCCCCCCGGGGGGCTACGGTAATGATTTTTTGTATACATATCCTTGGGGGGGCCATTGAGTACATATACAAAAATTCAACCCACAGAGACATCATGGGCCGGAGTAATTGAAATTTGAAAATCACTAATTTTCCCTAAATTCTTATGTATTTACGGTTTATCTCGGACTGTGCAATTGCAGGTTAGAACAGATCTAACAGTTATTCCAAAGTTGTCTTAGGAAATGAAATTCAATCAAGACTAAAACATATCCAACAGTTGCAACTAGACGTTAAACATCTGTCAAACTGGGACACTAGGGTGTTTGTTATACACAGGGATTAGGCCTATCTCCCTCGGGGTACTTCTTGTAATGAGCCATCTGACAAGGCCTGCGGAGATTATGCATATAAATTATGATTGGGGGATTTGGCAAACGTATTAGGCCGTCGCTGCTTGAAGGGTGCATTACTCATCTATGCTAAGAACATTAGCCCATTGGAGCTCTGTCCAGTGTTGGTGTTGTCTGCACCATTGTACAAGCTCTCTTTTGTGGGAGTGAGTGAGTGGGATGCAAATGGCGGTTTTCCTGACGTACAACCCTCTTTCGCCGAGCCTCCTGTCAACTGTCTTCTTTGAAAGAAATGTTTCTGTTACAGCAGCAAGGTCCCTAGACAGTTGTGTGGCTGTAGATCTCCTCTGGCGATTGGCTATAAGTAACAAATACTGGTCTTCATTGGGCTTTATTGCTCCCAGAGTTCTTTGTTCTGGTCTTCTGGTCGTTGTCCCTCTGTTTTTAAACTGGACTACACAAATTCGAAACAACATTTGAGTTACACCCAATTCCCTAGCAAACTGAGCTTGGGAATATCCTGCCTCAAGTGTACCCACAATTTTCCACCTCATACTTTCGTTTAAAACGATAATGCCCACTCATTTAACCTAAAAATCAACAAAAAACAACAAGATTATTCAAGAACCTCAATACAAATCGCACTGTGTTGTTGAGTGGAATAAGCTAAGCAGCTGGCTGCAGAATTTTATACCTGATGCTGCCTTGGCGAATGCCCACATGAATATGTAAAATCATCTCAGCGACACTAGCACCATAGTGCCATTATATGGCAATCAAACTGTCCAGGTTTTATGTGATATTTCACGGAAAATGTGTGAAATTGTCTTCCATCTCCTAATTTTGTCCGCCAGTGTACTAGAAACGAGGTTGGATCCAATTCTACCTGGGAACCAAAATGTCGGATAAGTCAGCCTGTCCTTTTCAAGGGGCTCTAGTCTGGACAGTGGTTAATTCTATTTTAGCTACCCGTTTATTTGGCACTCTTTGCTTCTTTAAGAGATTTTCCTCCTCCAGGTTAGTCACTTTTTGTTCCCGCCTGGTGAGTTAATAAGCACGAACCTGCAGTCCTTGGATGGAATGACTGAGCTTGCGGTGTATTTCTGATTTAGCCCAGGCTATAGGGCGATAACTAACTGAAAACACCATGCCTTGCTGCAATCTTCGAGTTGAACCAAACCATTGTTTCCGTCTATCTTCTGGTCGAAGACCACTGTATAAGGGAGCTGACTTATCCGACATTTTGGTTCCAAAATTGTCGGAGGACAAAATTAGACTTTGCACCAAAGCTTCGTTGCAGAAAATCGTGCACAAGCTTTAGGTGTGTTGCCTGATTGAAGTGTAATTATTTTATATTGTAAATGTAGAAGCTAAAACCTGATTCTCGGTAAATATTCATATGGAGGAACCCTGGGATCCGATGCCATCCCAGTAACATCATGGAAAGGAACCATTGTGCGGGTGGAGGAGTGATGGTTTGGCCAGGGATTATGCAAGATACCCTCACACCTCTCTATGTGTTTGACACTCGTTCCGTGAATTGCCCAGAGGTACAGGCAGGATATCCTGCAACCCTATGTGCGTCTTTTCAGGGGTGCTGTTGTCCCTGAATTCGTTTTTATGGACGATATTGCTCGACCAATAGGGCTGTCGTGATTGAGAATTGTCTGGAAAGCGAAGATATTCATCGAATGGATTGGCCAGCCAAGTATTCTGACCTCAATTCTATTGAATATGCTTGGGATGCTCTTGGGAGGGCCATTTCGATACGCCAACCATCACCCAGAACCATTCCGGAGTTAAAAACTGCTTTGGTGGAAGAGTGGAAGGTGCTGTCACAAGCACTTCTTAACTCTCTTATTAACAGCTTGCGTACAACCCAAATTCAAAATAAGAGAATTACAGAACTGTTTGAACAAAACTTGTCCCTGAGTCGGGAAAAATGAAAGATGCAAATTGAAAAGAGTAAAACTTGTTATTCATGAATGGGCAAATGAATTTAAACAACTTTTCAGACATTATATTATCAATTTATGGATCATCAACACATTGGAAAAACAGATAAATGTTTCATATGAGTTAAAAAATTAGAATAATTCATTCATTCCAACGTAAATTTTACAATGTAGCGAAAAATATTTGCATACCTGTTAACCGATAATTTGTCCCAAGTATGGAGCTTGGCGCCCGAATAATTTTACGCTCTTTTAAATGCTTTTTATTGCTCCAAATTGGTCGTCAAGGTTATAAATAGGGAAAAAAACGTAGTTACATACTGTATCATTTCTTTAAGTTAGAAAAAATCTATCCAACTCAATTCAAATAAACATTTTACAATCTATGGTATGTAAGGATTTAATGGAATATAGAGAGCTGACCAACTAAAAAGTAACCGAAGTAAATGAGGTAAGGTAAAAAAATTGTAACACCTGACAGAGATGAACCCAAATTAAAGAAAAATCGTCCAAAATAAACGTTGAAAAATGCTTCTTACGTCCATAAGTGTTGGAAAGAATGTATAGTTAACATGTCCACGCCAACTGCACTTGGAAGGTTGCATAAACTGCATATTTAGTTGCATATCAACAAAGTAAGACCAACGATAAACATGAAGCAGAAACGTGCACAACTCTCCTGGAGCAAAGAGAGAGGTTCATACAGGGGCTGCACGGTTGGAAAAGTATTATATTCAGTATCTTCAGTAAATTACCGCCCAATAGCCAAGGCTAAAGCAGAATTACATGAAATACACCGCCAGCTCAGTCATTTCCAGCCGAGGACTGCAGTTTCGTGCTTATTAGCACTCATCAGCCCGGCATAGGAAAGTGACTGAGCTGGAGATGGAAAACCTCTTAAGGAAGCCAAGAGTGCACAACAAACTGGTAGCTAATATAGAATTAGCGCAGACCAGACGAGTGACCGAAGCAATGGTTCGGTTCAACTCGAGGATTGAAGGCAAAGGCATGGTATATTCAGTAAATTACCGCCCAATAGCCAGGGCTAAAGCAGAATTACATGAAATACACCGCCAGCTCAGTCATTTCCAGCCGAGGACTGCAGTTTCGTGCTTATTAGCACTCATCAACCCGGCATAGGAAAGTGACTGAGCTGGAGATGGAAAACCTCTTAAGGAAATGCTTTAGCCCTGGCTATTGGGCGGTAATTTACTGAATATACCTTGCCTCCTGTTCAATCTTCGAGTTGAACCGAACCATTGCTTTCGGTCACTCGTCTGGTCTGCGCAAATTCTATATTAGCTACCAGTTTGTTGTGCACTCTTGGCTTCCTTAAGAGGTTTTCCATCTCCAGCTCAGTCACTTTCCTATGCCGGGGCTGAATGAGTGCTAATAAAGCACGAAACTGCAGTCCTCTGCTGGAAATGACTGAGTTGGGCGGTGTATTTCATGTATTATATTCAGTGATGAATCTTTTTTTGAAATTTCTGTGAACAAAAAAAAAAAAAGGTGTTTGGGTTCGGCGTTTAAAAAGAAATGCAAAGGAGAAATCTTGTGTAAGACGTTCTCTATTTTATAACACACCCTTTTTGGTTTGCGGGTGCATGAAGACTGCTGGAATTGGGAAAATTATATTTCTCTTCAAATAAAACAATGCGTGACTTTTCGCTGTTTATCAATAATACTGCATGATACTTCATCTGAGGCACAGCACTTACACATTTAGTGATGCATTTTACCTTTCAGCAAGATTCTACTCCATGTCATCTCTCTAAATCGACTCATAGATTTTAAACAGAAAGGACGAATTTCGATATTAAACTGGTCAAGCTCAACTCTACCAATCTCAATACGAACAAGAATTTGTGTTACTGTCAAATCTAAGGAAAACTGTTCAAGAACTGGCGCCCGCCAATAAAAAATGAGCTCATTGCCGCGTTGAAGAGGGTATGGAAATAGTGTCAGAGAAACGATTACTGTAAAACAGGTAGAATCCGCGTGTTGAAAAAAAATAAAGCATAGAACCCATCAAAAAATGGCGCATCCTATTATTGATATTGTTTCTTTTGAAAGAGTTATTTCCCCCTTTAATTTGAATATTCTAATTTTTTGACTCAATGTAAACGTTCATTACTGTAAATTTTTGGATTATTCTATCTAAGATTATTTTTAATTGGAGTATGCATGAACTGAAATACACACTTTAAGGTCAAAGAAAGGTGGCATGTTCATTTAAAAACCAAATTTGCACTTATATTTGGTTAGAATAAACCTTTTTCCAAAAAGTGAGAAAGTTTTCTATTATTTTGAATTTGGGTTGTACTCGTTGTGCATACTGTCTGTCTGTCAGAAGTGACTACACACCACACTAGAGGTGGTCACGTACCATACAAGCCTCACTTTCATCACCATTTTTCATCATGAAGTTAAGTCCACATTGAAATGTTGGCAATAACTCTTGCCAATGATGCCACTTTGATTTTTGCTTTGCACATATTATTGTCATACTATAAGTAATATTCATACAAAATTCAATTCATTTTTATTCAGTATTTCTCGAAATATTTCGGAAAATGCCTTCCATCTGTTAATTTTGTCCACTAGTGTATTTATAAATACGTTATAATATTCATTGGTTGTCATATCGCAAAAAAAAAAAAAAAAAAAAAATGCTGATAAGTTGTTTAAAATCTCACTTAAGGTGAATCTAGAAAGATAAGTTAGTTGTTAGTTCACAAATTCAACAAAAACGCATCAGGGAATGATTACTGGAATAAACCTCATTTTCACACCTTATTTGTTTTTAATTTGTATTAATTAAATCGTGTTCATCTACAGATTAAAACGATCAAGCATCAACCAGGCAACACATCTAAAGAGGCTTTTGTACTAATACAACTTTCTTCGCCCGACAATTTTGGAAAAAAATTTTGGATAAGCGAGCTTCCCTAACATAGGAGTCTTAGACCAGACAAACGACCGAAGCAAAGGTTCGGTTGAGCTTGAAGAAGGCAAAAAGGAATGGTAATTTCAGTATGTTACCGCAGCATGGCCAGGGTTAGAACGAAACGACACGCCATCCGCGGACTGCAGTTCCGTGCTTAGAAGCACTCATCAACCCGGAAAAAAATGTGCCTGAGCTGGATGTGGAAAACCTTTTAAGTAAGCCAAGAGTGCCAAACAAACTGGTAGTTAATATAGAATTTGCACTAACCAGATGAGTGACTGAAGCGATGGTTCGGTTTAACTCGAAGATTGCAGGCAAGGCATGGTAAATTACCGCCCTATAGCCCTGCTATAACCCTGGCTAGAGGATACTTAAAATACTAACTGAAAGTACCATGCTTCGCTTGCAATCTTTGGTTTGAACCGAACCGTGACTTCAGTCACTAGTTTGGTCAGTGCTTATTCTATATTAGCTACCAGTTTTTTTTTTTTTTTTTTTTGTCATTCTTGGCTTCCTTAAGACGTTTTCCACATCCAGCTCAGGCACTTTCTTTACCGGGCCGGTGACTGCAGTTATGCTCGAAAATGCAGTCTTGAGTTGGAATGACTGAGCTGGCGATGTATTTCTGCCTTAGCCCTAGCTACAGGGCGGTAACTTACTGAAAAGATCATACCTTGCCTGCAATCTTCGAGTTGAACCGAGTGATTGCTTCGGTCACGCTTCTGGACAATGCTGATTCTACGAGGCGTGTTTTTAAAGTAAGTTCCGTTTTTATATAAAAAAGGAACGAGTACAGATAGAGCTAAGTAATTTAGTGCACAAAAATCTACCACCCTTACGCTATTTTTCGACATTGCTCCCGTGATTTTCCAAGCATTTGTCATAGCGTGGTACAGGTTTTTGTATACCTATTCGTACAAAGTTACCGCCCGTTTAGTCAACCATGAGGACTCTTACAGGGCTTTGGCTGGGGCGTTTTTGAACATCCTCTGGTCTGCCACACCTCGCTCGCAGCATCTTTCATTTGTTTCGGCATCTAAAGTCTTTCGTAGGTGGTCTGTGTCACTACAGCAATAATGAGCTCAGAGAACATGTTATCCCATGGCTGACTACACAGGCGGCAATTTTCTATGAATAGGTATACAAAAACCTGTACCACGCTATGACAAATGTTTGGAAAATCACGGGAGCAATGTCAAAAAATAGCGTAAGGATGGTAGATTTTTGTGCAATAAATTTCTTTGCTCTATCTGTACTCGTTCTTTTTTTATATCAAAACGAAACTTACTTTAAAAATACGCCTCGTATGTAAGCCACAGTCATAGAAAAAAAAAACAGAACATTCGATCGTATTCGAAAACTATTGACATCAGAGACACGTTCAAGATTTTATTTTTTCAGGAATAATGTGTTCTACATAATTATGTTAATAAATTGTGTTGTTAAGGGGTCGTCTTTATATTAAAACAAGCATCAACTTTCAAATTTTCAAAGAGATCCCCCCTCCCCCTTTTTTATCACATATTTGAGATCCGCATTCTTTTTTAACTTTGTACAACTCTCAATGAGTAATTTTTTTTCATAATACGCGACGCGTAGAAGTCAGGGAGTAATACTGACATATGGATACCCCAATCCTACAGATTCTACCTAAAACCTCTCGAGGCTTTCTCTTCTGCCGGGCTGCCAAGCAGCGTAAACTGTGGAAACTTCAGAACCAGACTTACCCATTCAAACTAAGTCTGATATACGGAAACGTTAAATCTTTACTAATAATAAAGCTGAAAGTCTCTCTGTCCGGAGGATGTCTAGATGTCTGGATGTCTGTAGGATGTCTGCAGGATGTCTGTAGGATGTCTGTGACGCGCATAGCGCCTAAACCGTTCGGCCGATTTTCATGAAATTTGGCACAAAGTTAGTATGTAGCATGGGGGTGTGCACCTCGAAGCGATTTTTTGAAAATTCGATTTTGTTCTTTTTTTATTCCAATTTCAAGCCCATTTATCACAGAAATTTAATAAAATGGGAAAGAATTTGTTCTGAAAATTTTTCTATTCCAATTTTAAGAAAAAAAATATCATAAGATGGACGAGTAAATTAGGAAATTATCATAACGTGGAACCGTAACATGGGCACAAGCCAATTGGCGAGATACGAAATTATCATAACGTGGAACCATAACATGGGTACAAGCCAACTGGCAAGAAAATTCACCATACATTATTTGTAAATATACAGGCAAACCAAAAGACCTTTTAATTTTTCTATTACGGGCGAAGCCGTGCGGGTACCACTAGTAAAGGAATAAAATTGAAGCTCAAAAATTTTAGGGCCCCTTTAGACTTTGGACCCCCTCGTTTCTGAGTCTTGCGATACGTAGTTACGACACAGAGAGAAAGAGTAATTTTCTAAGGAAAACCAAATTGGAGAGAAAATTTCGAGAAGACATGAATAAATTGCGAGCACTGTTAGATTTCTGGAAGAAGTATAAGTCAAAATATGCATAGAATTCAACTGGTACGACTTCATCGGTCATGAAACATTTTGTGAATGGAATGACGGCGGTTGGGGTTAGGGGTATGAATGAAGGAAATGCTCTGACATTGGGAGTCCTGAAACGCAGTATTTTTCTTGTTGTAAGGAAAGGGGGTGAAAGAAAGGGGTCGAGGTCTTCCCCCGAAGAATATTATACTCTAAAATCTATAAAAAAAAACTTTGATGTCAAAACATTTAATTTCGGGGAAGTTCTGTTAACGTCAAGAGCAGGGGGCGGGGGGGGGGGGGGGTTGAAACTCCTACTGTAATTTTTTTGAATTTTAATCACTTTTTGTGGCTATCTTATAGACGTTAGAAGCAGGTGACTCTTCTTAGAAATTTTCAAAAATAAAAATTGTAAAAATTTGTTTTAGACTACCTTTGTTGACGTTAAGGAAATTGGGATCGTTTGCGGGCTCTAAAACGAAATGTTTTTGAAGCTGAGGTCTCAAAAACACACACAAAATAAGGAACTTAGTGACGTAAGTGGAAGCAGAAGACTTTGATTACCTCCTTTGGATTTATTTTTGAAATTAAAATCCTTCAGATGCAGTTTTAGTCCACCTTCGGTGACGTTAGGGGTACGGAGAGGTCACCTCCGAAATCATTGAAATCTTAAGAATGCAATTCATGGCTATCTTTGGTGACTTGTTTGTCAATGGGTAAGTTTTGTTCTCTCCCTAGTAATTTTTTGACAGTGAACTGAAAAAAAAAAAAAATGCAATTGTATTTTTAAGTCGTAAAATAGAAGGTTGTTCACCAGAAAGTATCTCAAATTGAGATCCCATAGACACCATGGTATTTTTTCCCACGTTAGAGGGAAAAGCGACCAAAAATTTCAACGAAAAAGTTTTTGAAACTAAAGTTCTAGAAATGCAACTTAAAGTTATCTTTGGTGACATTGAAGAAAGTCGTGAGGAGTAGGGTTATTCTTTTTTAAAGAATCCTAAATTAAAAACCTGACAACGCAGTTCTAAGCTCTCTTCAATATGCTTTTTGCATCATTCTAGTGTGAATAAAAAGAACTGAAACGGGTAACTGAAACTGAAATGTATACAATGTTATAGTTTTTTAGGAACTCAAAGTAATTACCAGTTTGCAATTTTGGCTTCCGAAAACTTGCAGAATCTTAAGTATTTTTAGAGACAAAACTAATGACTCTCATTTTATATTGCTTTGTGATATTTTTTCAAGCGTATCAGCTGTAATGTCTTGTAATAATTTGTATCAACTGTTGCTGGGTGATTTAAGGACAGCGTCTTATTCTCAGAGTTTCGATGTATTCTTTTATCTTGTCAAAGAATCTGAAATTCCACTTTTTTCGTCAGGCAAAATTTACCCTCAATATCACAAAGAAATCCACCTTTTCGTTCTACGAAGTAGTAACCATCAATTATGATAAAATAACCAAACCAAACCAAACTTTGATTTTTCACCTTGAAACTATTTCACCAAGACACCTACAACCCCTTCTCCCTTGCTCTGCCAAATTCGGGAGGAAGCAGACGTCTTAAAAGAAATGCGTAATCAAAACCCGAAATCTAGTTGAAACCGCAAAAACATACCGATCCTTTTATTTAAAAAGAAAAAGAAACTACATCAACAAATGAAAGGTTCGCTGTATGCTTTGTCCATTGTTCTTCTTTTCACGGAGTGAAATGGAACCGAGATGGAAACGATTTTAGAAAATTCCCTGAAAATAAATGCCGCTACTTTGGACAAATGTGTGTATACGTGTGATTTTGTTTTTTATCCCCCGACGCAAAAAAAGAGTGGGCCGGTAACGTCTGTACCCAAGGTCGTGCACAGGGGGTACGGGGGAAAGAAAATACACCTCTTGGCATCATTTCTTTCTTGAGTATCTCTAAGGCTCCAAAATTTAACTAAATGTCACAAAAATCGGCGTACTAAACATGTTTATTATTGCTTTTAATGAACAGTTTGATTTTAAAGTTGTTAAAATTTATAAACCTAAGATTTAAATATTTTTGATGAGAAAAATAACATATTTGAAAACGTATAATAGTAACGCGAGAAGTTGTAGTTTAGTTCAATTAGGTATTTAACCAAAAGTGAAAAAATAGTAACTAAAAACTGTACTTAAACGAAATGGCTCATCTTTAAATTTGTATTAATGTCTGGATAAATTTAATTTTATTTCAGTAACATTTTCTTTATTTATGCCAATACCATATATCATTATAAACAAATGTGCATTTTTTGTGATTGCTATCGAGTCCGTTAAAAGTTGATGTTACTATTCTTCTGTTTTATAAAGGTGATACCATTAAAAAAAAGTAAACTCAATATGTCACATAATATTACGTATATACAGCTGCATGTGTGATAATTAGATGCAAAAATGCTCCGTTGATGAGAAGAATCACATACAGTAGACATTCCTTTACGCGGGGGTTACGTTCCACGGAAATCCCGCGCAAATCAAAACCGCATGAATTGAGACCTAATAGTCGTGTTAAAATAGGGGTTAGGTTCCGTAGATAAAAAAATAATTCATTCTAGTGATGACTAATTACATAATAAGTTTAATGTGTACGTACATCGATTTTTATGCCCAACATGCGTAAAGAAAACATAAACTAATTTCGTGTTCTGTTTATAAAGAAGAGATGGCTATGATAGTCTTTTGGCAGTCATTAAGAATTTTTTTCTTTAATTCTTTGCAGAGCATTAATGCATCCATGATCACTTGCGTCATTTCCATGATAGAATCTTCCTTCACTAACAAATCAGAAAGATCATCTCTATTGTCTGGAATGGCTCAAAATTTTCAATGTGAACGTTTTTGAGTGTGTGTCACCGAAGTCGGTATCCTCGTTGGTTTTGGTCTCCTTTGTCGCTCCTATAAGCTCTTCTTCCAGTGAGTTCTTAACTGTATGAGTTTAATAACTCACTGCATCCGCATAAAACCGAAACTCATCCGCGTAAAATAAAATAATGGTGTCAAATCTTAAACCGCGCATCGATCGAAACCACGTAGAATAAATGCGCCTAAAACGAGTGTCTACTGTACTTATAATTGATAAATTTCAAATTTTTAGTCTGGAAGTTTTTATTTACTGAAAAAAAAAAAGATCCGCCTAAAACGAGTGTCTACTGTACTTATAATTGATAAATTTCAAATTTTTAGTCTGGAAGTTTTTATTTACTGAAAAAAAAAAAGATCCGCCTAAAACGAGTGTCTACTGTACTTATAATTGATAAATTTCAAATTTTTAGTCTGGAAGTTTTTATTTACTGAAAAAAAAAAGATCCGCCTAAAACGAGTGTCTACTGTACTTATAATTGATAAATTTCAAATTTTTAGTCTGGAGGTTTTTATTTACTGAAAAAAAAAGATACTTGCCAAAGGCGGTCTTTTTCCAAGCATTTTCCACTGGTTTTTCACGGGGTTTTAAAAAACGGATTATTTTGGCGATGGCATATAAACATTATTTTCAGTATTATTAAACCATTTAAAAATTAAAGGACCAATTTTCAAACTCAAACTATACAGTAATATACTTTATACTGCAAAATCAAACCAGTAACCATTTCACCATAACTGTTTTGCACGTATTGCATTTTTTGAGAATAAATCAGTCAGATGCATTGCGTACATGTTTGATTTTCTACAATAGTTTTTTTTTTTTTTTTTTTTTTTTGAGATGTGCTTTTATTTTCATCATTGCGCGATATGTATTTTGAACTGAATAATTATAACCATAAATCCTTGACTCAGAACCATTTTCTAAAACTTTTACAGTTAAAGTATTAGCGAAATGCGGGACAATCTCAAATAAACACAAGAGACAGAGATCTCCCAGTAACTAGATTTTAGCTGTTACTATGACTTAATCTTTCCATTGTAGTTTTCGGCGTGTAGCTCAATATTTTTATTCATAATTTGAATATTTTTATAGACTATTCATATATTGCAGTCAATTTGTGAATCACTAGCAGCCCATCCCGACCTTGTTCTGGTTCAAAAAACTATCTATCTTTAAAAAATATTATGATGGAACATTTTAATTTAAAGTTTTTCTAAAGTAAGCAACTTTTTTTGATGTGTTTTTATGAGATTTTAAACAAATTAATTTAACTCATTTTCTGATCAAGAGAAACCAATATATGTATAATTCTCACTGAACAATATAATCTTCCCGCATGCACCGTTGTACTATGTAGGGGAAAGTGTTTCATCTTGGGACACTTTACATTTTTTAATTTTTAACGTCAATTCTTTGAATCAAATTTAAAATCTTAAAGTCACATTAAAATACCCGAACATTCTTCTATGCAATATATTTTTTTAAAATCCAGACAGTCTGAAATTATTGCTAGCCATTTAAAGTAAAAGTTCCAAGTTGTCCCAAGGAACCACATCCTCTTGTACTTTGGAACACATCTTGTTGTACTATGGGAAAGTCTTAATGGTTCAGGAAACAGCTATATACTTCATAAGGGTTCAATCAAGTCCTTTAATCAATCCTAGTCCCTATAAAGCAATTGGTTTAGAGAGTCCAAACTTATGTGTAGTTTAGTGCAGACCTTCGACTCTAAAACAAGCCATACAGTGTAACAAATGTGATTGAGGTCTAGCGAGTAGAGCGTCCAATCTAAAGATGATATCAAATCAAAAACAATGCGTCTTGCACCATTCTTGTCTTTTTTTAACCGTATGAACTGGTGTGGAGTCAAATGGAGATGTCCAGGCTACATTGCTGTGTTGAAGCACTGTTAGGTCCACAGAAGTACAACAGCTTCTAAACTGTCCTTCTGGTACACTTTTTCATTCATTTTATAACCCTCATCAAGAAAAAAAAAAAAAAACCACCTTTTCTGTCGCTTGTGCTGGCAAAGCCTGACTTCGGATTTCGTCGATGTTTTCCTGAAATGTACACTGTTCATTTTTGTACACTTTTCGGACATCGACTATAATTTCTAAGCCACTTGAAGCGGCATACCGCATCAAATACTATTTGTCGAGGCACAACAAGCAAACGAACCGTCATTCTACTTGGTTAAACAACTTTAAAATTGCAAGTCTTTTGCTTAAAATTGTAAGAAAATCGAAAAACTACATAAACTGGAATATATATTATAAATTATATCCTAATCAAATGAGAAACAAAAATAAATAAGACACTCATTAAAATGAAATTACTTTACTTCCATTTGATGATGCAATCTTTGTCCGAGTTTTTTTTTTTTGCCGCACCCTGTATACTGCCGTGTTAAGCACAAAAGTGGAATCTGCATTTCAGCTCAAGCAGGGAGATTGCGTTTTAAAGTTTGGCTCTTCCATGTAGTTGATTGAGATGTCTTTTTTTTTTCAGAATTTATTAAAAAAAAACTAGCTGTGTCGCCCGGCTTTGCACGGTCTATCTCGAAAATAACAGTTATGTCAAGTGACGCGTGTTCAACACTCAGGCTTGAAAAAAAAAAAAAAAAACACACACACACACACAGTAAAATTTTGCGGCAGATTGCGGAAAAATAACCAAAAAGTAAACATTTTAAATCCCCCGATTACAGGAGAAGCGTTAAAAACAAAACCTAGAATTTTATTTGCTCATATTCGAGACAAAAAATGGAAACAGATCTTTCGTCTCGATGATTTTTTTCCCACTATAAATTTTAATAAAAGCATTGTTGCGGAAAGTGGAGATGAGCACTGAATAATAATTTAAATGAAGGAAAGCCTTCGAAGAATAGGGATTTTATGACGAAATCTAAGTGTCATAATTAATAGTTTTTAATTGATATCTCCGCTAATTATTAACGGAGGAGTATGTCAAATAGCCAAACATAAAGACGGGAAGATTACGAATTCATCGATACCTGGTTCGATGGTCAGTTCACTGTCGTTAGGGAGAAGAAGCTTGGACTTAGATACATAGGTACATACGCTTAGTTTTTAATTGTATAAGATGCAGTGACCCAAAAACATTTTATTTATTAAGTAAAATACGAAATAGAGAAAAACTTGGTTAGCTCAGTTTTGTTGAAAAGTGTAGGTATGACTTCTTTTACTGCTGTGCTTAGCACGACCGTATGAATAAACGGAAACTCTAGATTAAGTTCTGGTTCAGCTTTAGAAATCAGTATGCAGTTTTGGTTTGGAGTTTCTGTTGGAAATTAAAAGAAAAACCAATTTAGATTTGATTTGCACTTAGACTGGATTGGAAAAAATCAAAACTCAATAGCTTTCATTTTCAGACAGTAAAATTACATTGTAAGGAAGGGGAATAATACTTATTTTTCTCTTAAACAATATCAATCATGTTTGAAAGTCAAAAATTACAATTCATATTTCAATTTTCAAAGGTGATTTAAAATAGAAAATGTAATTGTTATGATTAGACACACATTGCTCAATATTATTGGTTGAACGACGACTTGACTTATTTCTGGTGTTTCACCAAGAAAGCTCTCAGCTACAAAACAAAAAGGTTTTTTTTTTCCAATTCAACTTACCTTTATGTGTATTTCTGTCAAGCAGAAAAAGATGTTAACCCTTCATAGGTTCCAATAAAAATAGAGCTATTATGAAACCCTATTTTTATTCATAAAAAATCAATTTTTCCATTTTTTCCCGAAAAAACCCGGTAAAAAAACGGTTTTTTCCCACCACTTCAAAATTTACGGAAATTTTACATCTCTATTCAGGATTAAAGTATGTCTACACGTGTTCCTTTAGGGCACCACAGGAAGATTTTGATGAAAGTCCCGGTCATGTACGAAGGTGACACCTCTCATAATTGTCCTCAACCTTTTTTTTTCCCTTTAGGCTTCTATCTACGACTTCAATAGTTAAACGGCGGCTCATTGAAAATTCGTCCTACATTATGAGACACTTTCTTGAAGAAGTTATCCCAATTGCAAGTGTTTTCTTGTGGAACATTGTGGAACATACGGAGTCTTTCTTGAGGAGATATTCAAAGTAATTTAAATGTGGAATAGTCAGGTTTTGAACCACTAAGTAAAGTTCTAAACTGTTAAAAATTTTCCAGAAAATTTACGGTAATTGTTACTGGCATCCATGTTGCCAGTAACTATTACCGTAAAAATCAAATGTTACTGTAAAATTTTACGGTTTCCTCGGTAGGCCACAGCAACCAGTTGGCGCTGGGATCGCTTATTTCTCCGGTATAAATTATCGTAAAAATCAGCGATGCGTCGGCGATGCAATTTTACAGTAACAATTACCAGAAAATCTTCCTGAATTTTTAACAGTGTAGCAGTTCCGTAAAAAACCATCGCAGGAGTCAGTCTGCCTATTTATCGTTTTTTGACTAGTATTGAAATTATTAAGTTTTCCAGTTCCACCGAGTATACCGAAAAATATTTATTTGCGTTTCTGTTTTTTATGGACTAATCCTGTTTTTATAGTTTTGTTTGATGTAGTCAAACTTTACAATTTTAGCCTTCGTAGTTTATTAGCTAAAGCAATTTTAGCAATTTAGGGGCCCCTAAAAAGCGGGAGCCCTAGGTCACTGCCTAGTTGGCCTGTTCAGTAATCAGGCCCGGCAGGCCAACTAGGAACCTGTTCATCTAATCATAAAATTTTAAAATTAAAATTGTACCAATATTTATTTAAAACTAGCCGCCTGCGGCGACCAGCTGGTCCGCCTTTTTACGCCATTCGCCTTTTTACGCCAGGGGTGCCGACATTTTTTATTCGCAAAAAAAAAAAAAAAAAAAACTCCCCCCCCCCTCCTCTAACCTTTTTTTCTGAAAAAAAGACAGATCTTTCCACTGCATTATTTTACATGCGTTTACATTATTAAAGAACAAAAATACTGAAAACTGCCTCATTTCACTGAAGAAAAATCATTTTTTTCTTAAATTTTGGAGTAAAATTACTCGCGTCTTTTGTGTGTAATATCTCAACATAGGTTTTTATGCAGCATTTAGAATGTTACGTAAGTAGTAAAAGTGAGTCGAAGGAAACCAATTCTGAGATTTCTTTCCCTGTTAAACCTGGTAGCTTCTCCGATGCTGCAATATTAATGTGATGTCATTCATTTTTTTAGTTGAAGCAAAATCTCCGACAGGCTGACATTTAGTAGCGTACCAACTTTTTTAGAAAAATGTCAATAAAATGTGCACAAATAAAATCTAGAGCATTTATTTGAAGCATCAATACAAATTTACAGTTATTTACAGTTTTACATTTGCAGGAGTTGCACACTTGCTTCTATTTAGGACAATCATGTTTTTGAAGTGAAACATAACAGGTTAAGAATTTTAACAGTCGGAAAAAACAAAAAGAAAAGTTTTTTTTCTCCTTAACAAAGAACGGAAAATTTTACATAAGCATTTTACTAAACTTTACATTTTTTACAATATTGAAAAATTGCATTTATTAACAGAGATTGTCTGAAATTCTTCACCAAAGGTAAGTGATTTGTTTCCTGAATGCTCCAATGAGATTGTGTACCGTTTCCTTGAGAGGTCAATAAATTACTTTTTTCAAGTTATTTATTCAAATTATCGTTCAAATTATTGTCGTTGGCATTTGTAAGAAACAAATGAACATTTAGATGGAAAGATATTAGCTAGCTATTACATTTAAGATGCAAACAAGATGTAGTGAAAATTAAACGGAAAATTAATATTTTCAAGTTCTTTAGATTTTTATTTTAATTTTGAATAATTTCTCTATACAGGGATAAATTATACACACCGCTAACTTGAGCAGATATTCGTCTGTTCGAGAATTGCCAAAGAGCCAGTCCTAGCGTAGAAAGGAAAGGGGATGGCCAAGCCCATTTCCAATCTACGTCGGTAACGATCAAACGAAAGAATGGCCATTTCTCCACTTCAATCATTACCGAGGAAACTTAAAAAAAATTCTCTTCAGACGATTTCCATGCTTCTTTAAATACGTTGAAGTTATTTCAACATCCAAAAATGGAAGAGAATAACTTACGTTGAACTATGGTGAGTATAATTATCCCTGAAAGAATACTACTTTATCTTTTTGTTGTTAAATTTTAAAACACAATTTTAAAAACTTTGGTAATAAATCATTGTTAAAAATTTATTGATAAGACGATTGACCTCTCAAATGAAATTTAAGCAAGAGTTTAAACTTTCACGGTTCAGTACAGGTGTTTTAATTTAGTTTTTCAAAAAATATTGTTCGATATTGACTAAGTTTAACAAAATGTATAACGGTCGTAATAAACTATATTTTTTCAAAAGTAAATGTTAATAAAATATAAAAAAATAAAATGAGTTTGAATCAGCTTTGTTAACAGAAAAGTCAAACTTATTCAACTGAAGCCAACTTTAATTTAATGTAAAAGCATATCTAAATTTTAAGTGTAAACCATACTTGAAAAAAAAAATAGCCCTCCCATAAGGTACCCCCTCCCCCCAAGAAAAAGATTTGCTTCCCCTGTATCTAAACGCACTTTCTGTTTGTGTTAATGAATAAAACTTTTAAACTAAATGGAAATAAAACAATTTATTAACCCCTCCCAGTATTTCGCATAGCCCTTTCCCTTTAATTAAAGATAAATTTTCGGCGTGAATGAAAAGAAAACAATGATCTCCGCGATTCCTGCCGTTCCCCTCTTGATGCTTAAAACTTAGCATATTTATAACTTATGACAAAAACTTCCAAACTGGGACACAATTCGTGTTGAGGAAAAGAAAAAAAAACAACTTTGAAAAACAATTTAATGGAGATAAAACAAACGTTTTTTGCCTCCCTAGAAGCCTCTACATAGAAAATTTATTAACAAAAATAAAATAAAAATATTTAAAAAAACATACAAGCATAAAATAAAGAGAATATTGTAACTCAATCAAACTAAAAAGAAAAGTGAATTCAATAATTAAATGAAAAGGAAAACAAAACGAAATAACTGAAAAGAATAAAACTTTCGATTGCTAGTCAATCTTTCCTCCATTTAATGTCAAGTAAAGGTCCTTCCAGAGATCGGAGGGGCGAGCGATGCACGCAGGACCGCATGCCTCTCGGCTCGTTCGATCAAATTTGCACGAACATGCGCCGAGGAACAAGCTCGAGCCGGTTTCTCTCCACCCTGAAAATGCATGAAGTTTTGGCAAGCAGCTGTTGGCCTGTCTGAAGAACTAAAGGTCCAAAGGCACATACTTACTAAGCTACGAACTAATCATACAAACAAAGCTACGAATTAATCATACAAACTAAACTACGAACTAAACTAGAGACTAAGATACGAACTAAAAAAAAAAAGAAAAACCCTACAAACTAAGCTACGAACTAAACTACAAGCTAAGCTATGAACTAAACTACAGACTAAGCTACGAACGAAACTACAAACTAGTGCTAAACCAACGTAACTTAAAAAGTAAGTCCAGTGAACTTTTAGCCCGTTCTGACAGCCAAAGATTGCTTGCTCAAAACTAAATCTTTACTTTTCTTCATTCTAAATGAAAGAAAGATTGACGAAAAGTCACCCACCCTCTCAAGTTGTTTCCGAAAAATAAAAATTTTCCCGATTCCGCCCTCCCTCCCGATGTTACCACCAACGACCACCCTCACGCCCACTAAAGTCATGAGTTTAATTTCATGTGTCATAGTTGTTTAAAATTCCGCCCTTCCTCCCACTGTCAAAATTCCTTTCCTCTTTTACCACCAAAACACCTCCCACCCACCCACTGCAGTCATGAGTTCGATTTTTTATGTCATAGTTGTGTCAAAACTCCGCCCTTCCTCCCACTGTCAAATCTCTTTCCTCTTATACCCACCAAAAACCACCCTCCCGCCCACTAAAGTCATGAGTTCGATTTCATATGCCATAGTTGTTTCAAAACTCCACCCTTCCTCCCACTGTCAAAATTCCTTTCCTCTTTTACCACCAAAACGCCTCCCACCCACCCACTGCAGTCATGAGTTCGATTTTTTATGTCATAGTTGTGTCAAAACTCCGCCCTTCCTCCCACTGTCAAATCTCTTTTTCCTCTTATACCCACCAAAAACCACCCTCCCGCCCACTAAAGTCATGAGTTCGATTTCATATGCCATAGTTGTTTCAAAACTCCACCCTTCCTCCCACTGTCAAAATTCCTTTCCTCTTTTACCACCAAAACGCCTCCCACCCACCCACTGCAGTCATGAGTTCGATTTTTTATGTCATAGTTGTGTCAAAACTCCGCCCTTCCTCCCACTGTCAAATCTCTTTTTCCTCTTATACCCACCAAAAACCACCCTCCCGCCCACTAAAGTCATGAGTTCGATTTCATATGTCATAGTTGTTTCAAAACTCCACCCTTCCTCCCACTGTCAAAATTCCTTTCCTCTTTTACCACCAAAACGCCTCCCACCCACCCACTGCAGTCATGAGTTCGATTTTTTATGTCATAGTTGTGTCAAAACTCCGCCCTTCCTCCCACTGTCAAATCTCTTTTTCCTCTTATACCCACCAAAAACCACCCTCCCGCCCACTAAAGTCATGAGTTCGATTTCATATGTCATAGTTGTTTCAAAACTCCACCCTTCCTCCCACTGTCAAAATTCCTTTCCTCTTTTACCACCAAAACGCCTCCCACCCACCCACTGCAGTCATGAGTTCGATTTTTTATGTCATAGTTGTTTCAAAATCCCACCCTTCCTCCAACTATCAAAACTCGTTTCCTCTTATACCATCAAAACGTCGCCCGCCGCCCACTAAAGTCATGAGTTCTATTTTAAATGCCACAGTTGTTTAAAAACTCCACCCTTCCTCCCATTGTCAAAATTAGTTTCCTCTTATAACACCAAAACGGCTCCCACCCACACTCTGCAGACACGAGTTTGATTTTTTATGTCATAGTTGTGTCAAAACTCCGCCCTTCCTCCCACTGTCAAATCTCTTTCCTCTTATACCCACCAAAAACCACCCTCCCGCCCACTAAAGTCATGAGTTCGATTTCATATGTCATAGTTGTTTCAAAGCTCCACCCTTCCTCCCACTGTCAAAATTCCTTTCCTCTTTTACCACCAAAACGCCTCCCACCCACCCACTGCAGACACGAGTTTGATTTTTTATGTCAGAGTTGTGTCAAAACTCCACCCTTCCTCCCACTGTCAAATCTCTTTTTCCTCTTATACCCTCCAAAAACCACCCTCCCGCCCACTAAAGTCATGAGTTCGATTTCATATGTCATAGTTGTTTCAAAACTCCACCCTTCCTCCAACTATCAAAATTCGTTTCCTCTTATACCATCAAAACGTCGCCCGCCGCCCACTATAGTCATGAGTTCGATTTTAAATGTCACAGTTGTTTAAAAACTCCGCCCTTCCTCCCACTCTCAAAACTCTTTTCCTCTTATACCACCAAAACGCCCCGCCCACTAAAGTCATGAGTTCTATTTTAAATGTCACAGTTGTTTAAAAACTCCACCCTTCCTCCCATTGTCAAAATTAGTTTCCTGTTATAACACCAATACGGCTCCCACCCACACTCTGCAGACACGAGTTTGATTTTTTATGTCATAGTTGTGTCAAATCTCTTTCCTCTTACACCCACCAAAAACCACCCTCCCGCCCACTAAAGTCATCTGAATTTTCAAAAGTGTTAATTTCTAAAAATAGTCTCGTTCCTCTTACCACCAATCTAACCAAAAAGAATCATTTTAAAGAATAAAACCAACAAGTTTAATCTACTCGAAAAGTTTAACAAAAAGCGCAGAATAGTATTTTTTCAAGTCATTTTGGCGAACTCTGAAAACACCTATTGCAAGTGTCAATTACTAAAAAATAAAATTTTTAAAAAATCGTGCAACTTCACTTTACTGCACGATACTGAGACAAAAAAATTTCGAAACATATGATTTTTTTTTTTTTCAAATTCACCTGTAGAACTATCATACCTCCAACGAGGCATAGTAAATACTTCAGCATGTAATTAATTTCTGAAATTGCGTATGTAACTTTTGTGAATTAAGAATGAAAAAGAAACAAATCACTGTACCATGATATTTTTTTTCCAACCATGTATCGCTGTTAAGTATAAACATGGCAGAGATGGGGGGGGGGGATCTATTAAAGTATAACATGCAATTATGTGTCCCCACCCTGTCTTTACACTGCACAGCACTATTGCATTTCATCAAGGATTTTGTGCCTTTCTTCAAGACAGAACAGGTAACACTTTTAGCAAACATGACAAACCAGCAACTGACACATAAGGTAAAGCAATTTTTTTCATGTAGATGCTCTTAATTTTTTCAGCACCACAAGCTTTGCATAGAGTCTCAAAAGCGTGATGTAAATAAAAGTCAAGTTTTGGTGTACTTGGTTCAATAGATTTTAGGTAAAAGGATCGGACAGATATGTACCTGTTATCCGTGAAGGGCTATTTACTTATAGGCCGGCCGGCCGTCCCGTCCATTCCGTTTTTTTGACAGGATGGACTGCCGACGAAAACGGAGTAGCAGTCTTCTACGGTCGCCGTACATCAATCACGTGGCTGAATTTACCCACTAGAGACAAGTGCGCGCTGCTTGGCGGAAACCAATGAAATACTGTCTCATATTTGACGGCCCTCAGATATCAAGAATCTTCAAAGAAAACCCGTTTCGGGTGGAAAACCTCGGTGTGAACGTGACTGACGGCCGGACGGGAGCAGGCTTGTCAGGAAGTTTAAGTTCAGGCCGTCCTCTTGCTGCTGTGGAGATCATAGGCCCGAACCCGGAGTCTCGGTCCTAGTCGAAGGATGAACCCTCGTCGGCTAATGAAGACTCTTAGTGGCAGCTCCAGCGGAAACCTGTGGTAGATAAAGAAAACAATCAAAATCTAGTTTCAGTATAACTCCTTAAGACCGAGGCCGGCCGAAAATGACCCTGTAGCTTAGATCCGAGACCGCCCGAGTTCCTCGTATGCAGGGGTGGTGGAAGAAGAAGAACCCCTACTGTGAGACCTCCCCGAAGAAGATTATTTCTTCTTGCCGATAGCTATTTAGCAAGTGATAGCGACAATTACATGAATGAGGATCTGCTAATGACCCGAGGTCGCTTGACTTCCTCAAGAAAAGAGAAAAGACGAATGCGTTCTACGATTTCGTTTCAATTTCCTATACTTTTAACTCGTACTTTTTCATACCACTTTTCAAAAACAAATGCTATTGTAGAATTTATAAATTAACTCACGAATTATCATAAAAATTATACAAAACAACATTAATAAAGCACAAACTTTGCAAATAACTGCATACACATGCTTCAGGGTTACAAGGCATCTCGAAACACGGGTGTGCAATTACTACTTGCAATATTTCGCCGTCTATTAACCTTTTCTATTTTCATTATTTTCATTTTCAACCCAAATGTGATTTCTTTCCAGTTTTAGAAACTTAAAAGTAAAACTTAGCAAATCAGAGTTTGGAAGGCATCTAAACAAATCTGCCCAGAGCTTTAACGAGCTCGTGAAAATATACTGCACCCCACCACACAACTGTTACCCAAACAGTAACGCCGCACAAAGAGTGAAACAGGAGGTCATAATTCCATAAGGACTTAAAACTACATAAACACACACATAATATGTAAAAATGTACGCATGGTTCGTCCAACTCCAGAATTCCGGTCGCACGTGTGACTAAAGAAAGTGTCTTAGCTACTAGTTCTCTCAGAATGGTCGAAAGAAAAGAATTTCACTAAAGAATTCACGATATTATACAATTTTTAAACTGCCGTATTATCCACTTTACGTTTGGAGTTCAAAATTTTGGGTAAAGTGACACTTGCTAGCAATATAATATATATTTGCACTTCTAAACATTTATTCACAAAACAGCATTTTCTAATTTTCTTCTGAACAACATGTTATTCATTAATTTGGGAAATTCAGTCAGTTTGTCAACATGTAAATTCAGAACCATGATTTATAAAATAAGGTGAAAAATGAAAATCTGCTTAAATCTTCAAAAACAGCTGTCTCTGAAGTGGGAAAAATTTTCCGGAAAATTTACGGTAATTGTTACTGGCATCCATGTTGCCAGTAACTATTACCGTAAAAATCAAATGTTACTGTAAATTTTTACGGTTTCCTCGGTAGGCCACAGCAACCAGTTGGCGCTGGGATCGCTTATTTCTCCGGTATAAATTACCGTAAAAATCGGCGATGCGTCGGCGATGCAATTTTACAGTAACAATTACCAGAAAATCTTCCTGAATTTTTAACAGTGTGAAGTGGGATCACCAAATTAATTCTTTCCTAAATTCATTTAATTCATTTGCAAAGACATTATCTCTTGCTTTGAGTAGCAAGCACATCCAACTAATTTGTTTCCTTGAAAATATAAGTTAATTGTTCAATTCTTCAAACAAATTAAAACACATATTTACTTCCGTATAAAAGCATTATTCATGAAAACAGCATCAGAATAAATTGTGGGGAATATTTTTTTAAAATCATGTCATACAGCTTTTTACTTACTGATAAATATAAAGAAAATCTAAATGTGTGCTTCTACATCTGTTGCATTTACACTTTTAGCACTAATTTAGAATTAATTGATTTTTTAAGAGAAGACAAATGTCACCTCCCTCCCCCAAGCGATTTCAGACCTTCATCAAAGCAAGAAAACTTTCGTTCAGTACAGATTTATCTATCTTGCATTTCTATGTTAAAAAGGAAGTCAATGTTGTCATAGTTTTTTCTCATCTTTATCGTATTCGATTAGCTAGTTATACGCTAAGCCATAGGCAACTCGTGTGGGTTGGGGGGGGGGGGGGGATTTTACCTTACTTTCAAAAGCAAAGAGGATTTGCCCTCTCACTTCTTAGAAGTAAAAATTAACAATCGACAGAAAAATTATTTTTACGGATTAATTTATTTTGCGTGAATAAAACCAAAAAACTCCTAAAAACTGAACTTTTTTCATGTTATTTCAGTAGAATGGAGATTATAATTGGAAGAGGTAATCTACGGTGGCTATTCATCCCAAATTTGGACGCCAAACTCCATTTTTATTTGTCATTTAATAAGTAATGTCAAAATCCAATTACATAGACTAGTTTTATTTAAAAAAAAAGGGGGGGGGGAATAAATAAGATTTTATGGCTTACCCACTAACCCTTCTCTTGACCTCCTTTTTTTTGAGAATATGTTTTTTTTTCAAAAGTAATAATGAAAAAAAAAAAACATCTTTCTACTATCTTTTTACTTTTAACTTTGCTTTTTTCCTCCCCTGACTGGGATAGTTTTTATTACTTGTCCGTAGTATACTCAGAAGTGGAAAAGAGGAGATAGGAGTGCAGTTCCTTCCAAATTTTTGAAAATATTTTCAAAAATTTGGAATATTAATATAATTAAATATAATTATTCTCATCAGTTTGTGCAAATGGGATTGATTGAAATTGGAAAATTTAAATTATTGCACATTAAATCTTAAGCTTGTGGTTGAACTGGAATATTCTTATTTATGATTAATACTATTTTTTCTCTTTGTTTACCAACTCTAAAAATAAAAAATTAAAAAAAAAAGTTGACATTTCAGTAAAAAATATTAGGAGGAAGGGGGAGGTCCCCCCCCCCCGTTGATTAAAAAAATGCAAAATTGTATTTGTGTACTTTATTATTCTTTGTATATATTTCCTCTTCCGAAATAAATTTGTACCCTTTACCCAGGCCTATCATTTTGGGGGGGGCAGTGTTAAGCCCCCCCCCCCAAATGACGGCTTTGACGGCCCCAGCTCTGAAAGAATAATGTTTTTTCGTTTTAGTTTTTCTCCTTTTTTTTAAAGTAAATTTTAACCAAGTGGTGGGAGCGCTTGGATGAAATTTCCAACACCATGGTGGTCGTACATTAAAGAAACAAACATATGTCGAAGGAGGTCTTTTTTCTCCTTTCTCATTTGTACTCATAGAAGCAGAGGACAAAGGCATTGTTACGAGAGCTTAACATGAGTTCCTTGCCGCCGCCTTTAATTTTGCTTATCTCTTCCTTCCCTTTGTATTGCGGCCTAGTGTATCTTCAATTCTTGGTTGGCGGTCAGTTTTTCCAAAAGCAACAATGTCAAAATCTGATCCAGTTCTCACGGAATCGGCATGTCCAGTTTTACAACCTATATGTCTCTAGTTATTCTACAAAGCAACTTGATGGGTCTCATTTTCCTAATCAGATCGTGATAGTATTGGTTTTTTACAATATCTCTTTTCTCTATGAAGCACACCGTACCTTTTTATTCTTCTGAAAGAAAATTCTCACGAACAAGTTTCAGAGAGGGAAGAGCAGATCTCTTTAAATGGTCAAAACAGAAATTTATTGCTGTCACCAGTATTATCTATTTTATTGGACCCTTTAATTGGTTACTTTTTCTCTGGAGTCACATGAAATGGAAATTCGTCAACAAGGGAACGTTGTACCATTTATTTTTAAGAAAGAGAGGAGAAGGGATTCTTATTTTAGTCTAGCTCATTTAAAATAAAAATATTGTATGCAGAAGTTTGACGCACGTCGTTTATTAGTTTAGTAAGCAATTAGTCACTTTCAGATGGATCTCACTGAACCAAATACAAAGCTAAAAATAGGAATTAATTATACATTATGTATTATATGTCAAGAGAAATCCACCGAAGGACTAATCATTAACCCTACCACACATGAAAAGGTTTTAAAGAGTGTGCTAGAAAATGCTAAATATGAAAACGTCAAGTATGTTTCATCTAATATCCGTTTGCGTGGAATGACTGCAAAAATACTGGCTGACAACAAGGCATCATGGCATCGAAGTTGTTACCAAGATGTCACTCATAAGGGACATTTTGAACGCATAAAAAAGAGATATGAAAGTCAAGCTCAGCATACATCACCTGTTACAAATAGTAGCACATCGAGACTGACACGTTCACATTGCATTCCATTCAATAAAGAGAAATGCTTTTTCTGTGACAAAGGTCAGACACGTGCAAAGTCCCTCAGAAAACTGTCGGTTGATCATGCTCAAAAAAGTCTGAGTGATGCTATTGCTAAAAGTGGAAATGAAGCCCTCCAGATAAAACTTAATACAGCAATAAACCCTGAAGATGGTCACGCTATCGACATTCGATACCATTTACAATGTTTTGCGAAGAATGTGACAAATGTACTACGATGTCCTAATGCCAGTGCACCCAACACTTCTAGAGCCTCTGAGAGTGCATCAGAGATTGAATTTACCTGTATGATTCAAGAATGTTTTTAAACATTCTTAAACAGGAATGAAATGGTTTTGTGTATAAAAAAACTTATTTTAATGGTTAATTTAAAATGTATCTTTTATTTCAAACGTTACCAAATGAGTGTCTATGTGTTGATCTCTGTAAATATAATTCTACATTCTTGTTTCGATTTAAATATTTTGGCAGCACATGAGTGTTACGGAAAAAATGAAGTTTTTCTGTTATTTTACCTAAAATTTATAATGTTGGCATAATAAAACAAAAGTCACGGTTTCAATAAATGTTTTGTTTTGTTCAAAAATACTCTTTATATTCTGAAACCGAAAGAAACACCTGTACAAAAAATTTGAGGGGGGGACCCCCCCCCCTTCCTCCTAATACTTTTTACTGAAATGATAAACTTTGTTACCAGGAACCCATTATCAATGGAAAGATCGTCTTTAGTCGGATGAATTTTCATTCATAAACTCACATCTTTTACAATGAAAAAGGAGCTCTTAATAGCTTCGAAACACGTGTCAGCAATTTAATTCGGAGTTTTTTGCATTTAATGTTGTTATTAGTGGATTTAAGCATATTAAACTTTGAAAACTTGTTGTAAACCGAGAAATTTTGAATATATAAGTGTGTTATGTTTGCAGTCATACCCCCCCTGCCCCCCCATCAGCATTTTAGGGGATAGCAACATCCAAATTCGCTTTCCTCGTGCCAATACCTTTCAGCAGAACCAACTCCCATGATTGCATCACAAAAATTGAACATACCTCTTGCCCCCCTGCACATTTATAACCGCCCCCCGCCCCCCTGCCCCATTTTCGGGGTTGACAACATCCAAATTTGTTTTCCTCGTGACAATACCTTTCAGAAAAACTAACTCCCATAATTGTATCACAAAAATTAAACGAAAAATTACATGCCCCCAACGCAGTTATAACCACCCTCCCCTGCCCCCCAGCACCAATTTCGGAGTTAGCAGCATCTAAATTCGGTTTCCTCGTGCCAATACGTTTCAGGAGAACTAACTCGCATAATTATATCATAAAATTTGAACGGGAAACAGCTTGCCCCCCAAATGCAGTTATAATCCCTTCCCCCCTCCGCCCCCCTGCAGCATTTACGGGGGTAGCATCATCCAAATTCAGTTTCCTCGTGTCAATACCTTTCAGAAAAACTAACTCCCATAATTGTATCACAAAAATTGAACGGGAAACAGCTTGCCCCCCCAAATGTAGTTATAGCCGCCCCCTGCCCCCCTGAACCATTTTCGGGGTTGGCATTATCGAAATTTGGTTTTCTCGTACCAATACCTTTCAGAAAAGCTAAGTCACAGAATTGTATCACAAAAATTGAACGGGAAATCACTTGCCCCCCACGGCAGTTATAGCTGCCCCCCAGCCCCCTGCACCATTTTGGAGGGTGGCAACATCTGAATTCGTTTTCCTCATGCAAATACCTTTCAGAAAAACTAACTCCCATAATTGTATCACAAAAATTAAACGAAAAATTACATTCCCCCAACGCAGTTATAACCACCCCCCCTGCCCCCCAGCACCAATTTCGGAGTTAGCAGCATCTAAATTCGGTTTCCTCGTGCCAATACGTTTCAGGAGAACTAACTCGCATAATTATATCATAAAATTTGAACGGGAAACAGCTTGCCCCCCAAATGCAGTTATAATCCCTTCCCCCCTCCGCCCCCCTGCAGCATTTACGGGGGTAGCATCATCCAAATTCAGTTTCCTCGTGTCAATACCTTTCAGAAAAACTAACTCCCATAATTGTATCACAAAAATTGAACGGGAAACAGCTTGCCCCCCAAACGTAGTTATAGCCGCCCCCTGCCCCCCTGAACCATTTTCGGGGTTGGCATTATCGAAATTTGGTTTTCTCGTACCAATACCTTTCAGAAAAGCTAAGTCACACAATTGTATCACAAAAATTGAACGGGAAATCACTTGCCCCCCACGGCAGTTATAGCTGCCCCCCAGCCCCCCTGCACCATTTTGGGGGGTGGCAACATCTGAATTCGTTTTCCTCATGCAAATACCTTTCAGAAAAACTAACTGCTATAATTGTATCACAAAAATCGCACGGGAAACCATTTGCTCCCGGACTAGTAACATTATTTTAAAAAAAAAAAAACTTAAGGATTCCGGTCTGACAGGCACTAGGGCTGCCGAATGGAGCATGTTTTTGGGACAAAGCGTCGGTGTCCGCTGTCGAAAACCGAGTCTGATTCTGGCATTTCCTCTCCTTAACAGAGCCAGGGCTGAAGAGGAAAAGTCTGAATAAGACTACTTTTCGTTTAAATTTGTTGAAGGCTCTAAAATTACAGGGGCAATCATGTTCCCTCCGACTCCGCAGACCTGTTGTGGCTCCCACCGATAATCTGAGGGCGGGCAGAATCGAGGCTGAGACCTCGACATCGGTAGAGAAGATTTATTTTTCAGTTTCAGGTACGACACGGTGCATAATTAATTGTAGCGATTACTTTTACCTCATTATAGCCATGTTTAGTCATATTTAAACAAACTTATTTGGCGACGCCATCAGGGCCTGATCAAAGCACGGTCCTGCTGGTCCGTGGACCTGGGCACCATAATTTTTTGGGGCACTAAAATGGGGTAAATTTATTTTTTACATCCTTTTTAAAATTTTTACTTTTAAAATATACCTCATTTCTTATGAGAGGGGCACCAAATTTTACCAGGACCTGGGCACCACTTTGGCTGGATCGGGCCCTGGACGCCATACTTTGGTCGTTTTATGAAACATACTCTGCCAAATAACTAATTAAGTCATTAAATTAATCTGCCAGGTAAGAAAATAAAGTATTAAATAAGATTTAAAGTTCCGCTAAAATAGTTCAAACAGTTAGTAGCCTAAATCAAATTCAGTTAATCCATTAACACGTAAAACAAGCCAAATGAACATACTTAGTCGAAAAAAAAAAGCATGCATAGTTTCCCTAAAATGTAAAATTAGAGAGTGAAAACACGGCGACGATGTAAACTCAACTTTTAAATTTTATTCACAAGGAAGAAAGTAAAGCCGAGCCAGGTGACGTGCCTATAGCGGAATGTACCGAAAGAAATATGCGAAACAGCTATTTTCTGTACCAGTGTCATTTTAACAGTCATTAAAACAAAAGCACATAAACGTTCATCGGAAAATTTGGCGGGTGTATCGGGACTATGGTACACGTGTGACAGCCATATGGCTCCTGTTGGAAGTCTAAACTTCAGTCAGAAATTCTGATGCTTAGCAATTACTTAGCAATGTGCTTAAAATAAAACTCTCATCTTTCAAATGCAGAGCTCTATCCCAATAAATAAAAGCCACTTCCTCCATTCGAGTAAAAACCAAAAATTTCAAATCCTTTGCATTACAATCTAAGATCATTGTTTCCCGACTCAAATGAATAGCGTCCTTTTTAG